>NW_014554964.1:0-119679 GCF_001313825.1 Dinoponera quadriceps | reverse complement strand
CCCCCCCCCCCCCCGTTCCACAGGAAATTTCAAGAGCACGCATTTCCTCCAGCGCGAACCGATTGCGCGCAATCAACGACTGTCGCTCGTTCTCCCTCCGGATCTCACGGATATCTCGTCTCGCGAGAAAAACGAAGAAACGTCACGTCCACGACGGAACAATTCAGTGACGGAACAGTTCACTTCATACATCTGTCGGCAAATACGCGAACGGAGAAGCGGAAGTGCACGCTGCCCGCGTCGATTCGCATCCAGCGCTGAGTTCCAAGGGAAGGTGGCAATGTCGCTCCGAGCAGAAAGGAAGCAGAAACAAAGGGGGAAGGAAGCAAAATACGCGCGCGAGATGTCACGCCTTTAATCCGGGCTCGTCGCGCGAGCTCGTGATTCCGTTTCTCGCCGGACTCGGCACGCGCGACTAACCTCATTGATCGTTAATTAACGGCCCGATCGCGGAACAATCAGCGATATAATTGCGCGTGTCCCGGCACAATGAGGCGCCCGCGACAATATAGATTCCCCGGCGGGGCTTCCGCGAGCCCGCTCCTCCGGAGCGAGGAGCGTGACAGGGGGGCGTACACGCCGCACACCGTTTCAGAAATTCGTCTTTCGGCCTCTCTCCGCTCTTTCTCTTCCACGTGAAAAATGCCAGATGTTTCGCATGTGGTCGGCCGTGCCGGTGGCCGGCCGACACGATCGGCCCCGGCAATATGCGTAACGTGCGCGCGCGCGACGCCGTTGTTCCACCTCTGTCACGGCAATGCCTTATTCATACTCTTGCGCGAATTCAGATCGCCGGGCGCGCGAGGCCCGGGGGCCCTGCAAAACCGGGCCGACGAGCGATATCGTTTAAGAGAGAGGGAGAAAAAGAGAGGAAGAGGACAAGACGCGGCTTTTTCTTCCATGATCGCGAGAGCGCGCGGAGCGACTCGCTCGCGGAAGAATCAGGCTCGTCCGTGTGTCCGTAGTGAGAAAAAAGAGGAAAAAATCCTCCGAGGGGGAAGAAATATGAAGAGTTTGTTACGCGAACGCTCGTCTCGCGCTCGAGAATACCGTGCGAGATGCGTGCGCATGATGGGAACGTCTCCATAAACACCTCGCGAAGGTATTTGAGATTGAGAGGATTTGAGAGAGGTTTCTGATGGAGCGAAGGCGCTTAATTTAATCCAGCTTGGCACTTATAGGTCAAATTGACCCAAACGGAGAATTTAAATGTCATAGTTGTTGAATTTCGAATAATTGACTATATAAACATATATAGTGAATAATTTTGTGTTAAACTTAACATATTTCATATGTCCCAAACGATTCACACAAATTTTTGTATTAATCCAATACAAGATCGGTATGTTGAAAAGCAACATGCATATTGTGTCAAAAATTAAGATAAAATTAGTATCCATAATATGTTAATCAACACTGAAGTATAAAATGTGTTATTTTAACACTTACAAATGTTGCATATTGAGATAACATAAACACAATATCTTAAATTAACATATGGGTATGTTAAAAAATTAATACAAAAAATTTAACAAGGATCGATCTTAACACAAATACATAATGTTTTTTGCTGCCGTAATGTTTTACTTAGTATCTTTCTTTTTAAGCATATAAAAGTTTCGACTTCTTCCTGAATAGAATCATACATTATCTCTTCTTGCAATTCAGCACAAATGTTCGAAAGAAATCCTAAAGACGTCTCAGAATGTTCGAATATTTCTGGGACTCTAGTATGTCTTTTGAACATATGTGCTATATAGGTTATGTTGCTCTCTCTCTCTTTCTTAAATAGTCTATTTCAAAATGAAATAAATTCACTTAATTGTAAAAACAATGATTGCGACGATTTCTTTAAATTTATCTTCTGTACATTCAAAATTATATCTGTACACTGGATATACATATATATATTTAAATAAGCTAAGCAGCAAAATATAAATCGGCCAACGAAAGGTTAACAAATTGCAACCGATCGGGTAGATTTTTTCTCGATGATGATTGATCGATCATCCTAAACTTTGATGTGATTCTAAAGAAAAATAATTATTTTCACTTTTAGATTTTATTATATTAACTCCTATATTGCAAAAATTGCAAAAACTCATGTTGAGCTATGTTACTGTTTACGAAACGTATTTTTCAAAGCCTGGTAAGGCACAGCTCGTGCGATAGGCAATGTGTTAAGACGTGTCTCTTAATTCCGAGTCGTCGTCGTCGTCGTTGTTGCCTTTGTCGTCTCGTTAACGCCCGGCTAGATTAGCGTTCTCTGCTCAGATGACGGGTGCGGCACTAATTACCGGCGGCTAGCTACCGGTCGGCGTCGCCTGCGACGCCGATAGAGTGCGTAAGGTTATGGCGCGCGCACGGACCAAGGTGTGGCGCGGCTCGCTCTCATTGTCCGGCAATTAAAAGCGCTCCTCTCTTTGTGCGCCGCCACCTGCTGTCTTGTTTTTGTTTCGCCGTCAAAATGCGCACGTCCGAGCGCGCATTTCGCGACTCAGTGGGCACGTCGTATCGAATCGACTTCACTCGGGGGTTGAAGGGTCACGATAGAGAGGAAGAGAAGAAGAAAGAGAGAGAGAGAGCTCTCGGTGGAATCGGTTGACTCTCGGATTTCCGTGGCGACAATAGCGATTGTTCCCCGCAAATTGAACTCGATAAATTAGGATTAGGTGTATGCTAAATAAACCGGGAATCGAAGTGCGCTCTTGTAGTTTCGAGAAGTAACTGCAAATAATTCATAAAATTGGTATTGCTTTTTCGAAGGGAGCAATATTTTCCGGGAAATTTTGTTCACCATGCAATATAATTTTGATGTGTTCGCGCTTTTTTCGCTTCTACGGTTAATCACAGATAATAATTCGCGAAATTGAAATTTTCTCTAAGAATATTTTTTCCACACGTATATGTTTCGTAATCGCGAATAATTCATAAAATAAATCATTTTTTCAAAAAAGCAATTTTTTTCAGGAAACTCACCACGTTAGCTAGAAATCGCAATATCGTTCCTATTACAACAAGTAGTCACTTTTGCGAGAAAAGTTCAAATTTTTCTCACGATAAAAAATGTCGATAAATTAGATTAGGATATATCTAAAGTGAAAACCTGCCACCAAGACGCATTTTTCTCGCTTCGAGAGTTAGTCGCACTTAATTCATGGAAAATTCAGATTTTGTTTCTAAACAATTTTTTCCACTTATCATTAACAACACAGGATCCCTTCTCTCGCGAAAAAAACCAATTTTTTCCTCGATAACGTCACCGGCAACGAAGAGGATTTAACGAGCTGCGCTGGCTCGAAGGAGCGCGCGACTCGAGAAGCGGCGTGCAGCAGCACACAAATACACAACTCGCACGCTCGAGTTCCGGATAATTGCAGTATTACTTACGTAGACCCCGCGCGCTTATTACTTCGGCGATCCCGCCGCGGCGGGTATATATCCGCGCCATGGACGTTACTCATAACGATACCACTCGTTTCTCTAACTGGATTAGCGGTCGATTTCCATTTCGCGGCACGGACAGCCGGAGCAATTGGCCGTTAAGCTCGCACCATATCGAGCCGTATCACCGCATATACCGTCGCTCTCCAGGGCGTTTCAGCACCAACTCGCACCTTCAATTCCGCGTAAAGGGCCCGACCGATTACCGCCAAAAAGGTATCAGGGAATCGAACGTCGGGCTTGGTTCGCGCGCTCCGCTTAATGGCAGCAATTTGCAGCGTAGGTAGGTAGTGGTAGCAATAGTAGTGGTAGCAGCAAACGCTCGGCTTTCCGACTTCGTGGAAAGTCCGCGTTTCAATTTTCTCCTCGTTCGCGCGAACGTCGGAAAAATCCGCGCGCGGCCCGTGTTTCTTTCATCTTAGATCGCGCGTACAACGAATCTCATTTCGTCCGAGGATACTTCAGAGAGAAATATAGTAACGTAGCATATTATTTTATATATATCATAATTTACATGATCATTTGCGGGCATGGGTTTACTGATGAAAATTACTTGTTTCGGTGTCCTTTACACTGCGAAACCCATTTAATTGAATCAATTAAATTCTTGTTTGACTATGGGCAAATTTTTTCGTTGTAATAATCAAAGTTTGGTTGTTTAAACCGAAGGTTCGGTTCTCTGAAGTTTCAGAGGTTTCCTAAGAACTAAACCTTTGGTTCAGAGAACTAAACCTTGGTTCTTATAACAAAAAAATGTGTTTGCTCATCCAAGAACTCAAACATGAATTTAGCTTATTCAACTAAATGGGTTTCTCAGTGTATAAGTTTGAGGGGCCAATATTTCGGGACACGATATAATAACGAACGAATAAAAAATGTGTGCAAATCTTGTTGATTGCTTCGCCACAGCGAGCACAGAGTGAGGAAACTTTTACAGCTTAGGGCCATAGCACACGGGGGAAGACGTAAGAAGTAAGCAAATTGACCAATCACAGCTGATTATTCTTCGACCGTAAGGAAAATACTGCGATTGGTCAATTTTCCTGCTGCTTAAGTTTTACTGCTTACGCTTTTATCCGGAGGGTGCCTTATCCTCCGGAAGGAATCTCTTTTCGAATGTCGCACGAACGCGTATCTTTCGCCCGACTTTCGGCGGCATTCGCGGACCGATCGACGCTTTCGCAACGTATCTCGCTTCCGTTACGGTAAACCGCCACGGGTCACGGGTGTAGGCTGCCGAATGACAGGTTTTCCCGCCGCGGTGGAGGAGGCCGTTCGGTCGTACATCCGCGGGGCCGTACATGCATGCGTACACACGCGCGAGCGCACGATCGTCGTCGCACGAAAACAAGGAAGTGACGTAGAAGCAAAATCGATGATTATAATTAGCGTTCGATATACCGGAACCAGGAGTAGCCTGATTACGGTAATCAGTCGCACGCAGTCGCACGCGGAATGATTCACGGTAGCGGCGCAGGAAGCGGCGGGAAACGTCGGAGCGGGAGCCCCGCGCGCTCGGGTCGGGCGGAACGCGAAGAGGAGGAGAGCGACGGAAGAACGCGCGGAGAGGACACCATGAGCGATAGAGCGAGACAAAAGCGGCGTGCGAGAGGAGGAGGACGACGAACGAGGGAGAACGTACGCGAAGAGAGGACGACCGGTATACGCATACGCGTGCAGCGCGCAACTCTTTCCGTGAGCGACTATTATTATATACCGTATATAGTGGCGGACAAAAGGCTCCCCATATGGCGACTTGCGGACTAATGTATGTCATTAGACGCATTACTCTATGATAATTAAACGTCTATGTGCGCGGCATTGTTACGCTCGTAGGCCCCGCGCGGCATTACCGGAATGACACGTTGCGTTACAATGCTTCGGATGTCGTGAACGATTCGCCCGCCCGGTTTTATACATGCTGATTGCGCGCCCGCTCGCTCTCTCGACGATGATGGGCGAAGGGCGCGCGGGAAAGGACGGACAAGGTAGCGCAGGCACCGCGGGAAAAAAGCCTTCTCCTCCGCCGCGCTTCGTTCGGTTTTCTCTCAGGAGACGCGGTTTCCGAGAGTCCTCCTCCTCCGTCGTCGTCCTCGGGAACGTCAGCCGCGCGCGATCTTGGCATCCGTCCCGACGACGACGGGGAAACGGGGGAGGAAGGGAAGTTTCGACGTCGCGTTTTACGTTCTTTCTCCACGATGAAAAGCACGTGGTGTTTTTCGCACCGAGAAGTTTGAAATAATTGCGATTTCCCTTCGCCGACTACGAGAACGTGCTTCTTTCGGTCGACGTGACGTTTCGCGCGTAAAGCGAAGTCTAAAATGAGAATTTTAAGTCGTCAGACTTAAAATTTCATCTTTGAGTCGGAAGAAACCGATCAAACGCAATCGATTATTCTTCTCACATTCCACTGCGATTTTTTATGGCTTAAGGCTTAAAGCTTTAGTCTTACGCCTTAAATTCTTATTATAGACACCGCTTAAGAGAAGTCGGGGCAGATTTGTCGCGTGCGTTTCGATTGTGTATTTGTTACGGAAGAAATAATGGAAAAGGAATTTCAAAATATTCTTTTTACAGCACTTTTTTCCCCGAGTTTAAATTTGAGAAGTATTACGATTAAAAAATGAGAAAAGCCTGATTTGAGAGCAATCGAGTAAATTTTCTCGGTGGTCAATTTCCTTCGTACCGAATTTCGTGTTAACCCTCGCAAGAAAAGGTGAAGGAGCAGGACGTGAACGGAAAGATGGGGTCATCAGTGACCGAAATATATGAATATACATTCTGTCCGATTAAAACAAGGAAAGGGCATAAAAACATTTAGAAGAATACACAAGAATGTATTTTTCAAAAATATTATAATAAATAAACATGTTATACTGGTGTCACAAAGTGTTCCAAGATCTTCTATTGTCCCTCCTTTGATGCTACAAATGAGGAAATTATTGTCGATATTTTGAAGACTTAATGTAGAATTAAAATTTCGAGGTACACGCAGCATCAACTCTTCCTCCTCCTCTTCGGAAGATTCCGAGCATATTCTCACGCGGGCGAGGAGATACAACGGCCACCATTCGCGGTTATACACGCGTCACGCATTTCTTTCGCATCTGCCGATCTTCGGCGGCGGAACTGGGTCAGTTGCGGCCGAAGTGTATGTAGCATGATCGCGATCCATTTCGTCTCGTCTGCGGTTTCGCGCGCGTGTTTCGGCCGAGACTCCGAGCTCGTGATGAACACTTTTGTCCTTTCTTCGTTCGGCCGCGAGAGCGCCGAAAACGTTACACACGGATGGAGCACAGACGGGAGCGGCCCTGTTAATACCGGCGGGAAGCATGGATGCGACTTTCGACGTTTTTCGATGGGAATTCGGCGAAACGCCCGGCGTAGCGAGACGTTACACAGGCCGCAGAGCCTTTGTCATCTTGTTCTTGATGCAACGGCCGCACGCATCGAGCCGCCTCGCCCCACATCGTCGCGATCGCGCTTTTCGCGAAATAATCGGACGCGACCGCAGCTCGTATCCGTCGGGAATTCGCGTGGCCGCCCAGCGATTGATTTCTCCACGATGGACGGAGGGACGGGCGAACGGATAGACGAACGGATGGACGGATGGATTGGTTGGATGGATGGATGATCGGATGGATGAGGATAGATTTATTACGCGCTTTGCGAAAAATTCTCATCAAATAAGAGAAAAGAATACACTGAGGAAAATTTCCATCGGATAAACCGGATTAAATGAAAATTATGTGTCCGATTGTTATTTTTATTGTCCATTGCTGTCAAGTGACGGATATTTTTGTCTGATGAAATATCTGATGAAGTCATCGATGAAACCTAATCGGAAAATTAGTCTCTCTTTGTATATCCGTAATTTTTATCAGCTAAAGGCACGACTTGATCGGATGAAATGACAAAGAGATCGGACATCGCACTTGATCCAATATATCCGTCTTTTTTTATTTTTTCCGGATTATCCGATCAGATATTTTCCGGATTATCCGATCAGATATATTCAGATATTTTTCTCAGTGTATAGAAATAACCATAGTTTTGAAGGTTCGGGAGAAACTGGATTTTTGTTCAACTCTTCCGCGTATTTCTTCGGTTTCTTATCTTCTTTACAAAAAAAGTAAATATGGCAGGTTTTAACCAAACATACGTGATTCTAAGTGAATTTTTCTACCTTTGGGACAGAAACCGAAGAAATCTATGTAAAGATTAAAAAAAATTGAGTTTTTTCCGAGCCTTCGAAACTATAGAAATAACAATCATAAAAGATCTTATTTAAAACGGCGAGAACACAATTCCTAACTGACAAATACACTGAAATGCAAAATGGATGCTTGTTAGTATTTTTCGAGAAATACATTTTAGTGCGCATAGATGATACCTGTCATCCGCGCGACTATTCTAGGGTTAAATAGAAAGAAAATAACAGTTTCAAGTATAATGAAGACGGATGGATGGATGGACTATGAATGTTGCGGCAGCTCCGAAAAAGTCACCGCTGTCGGAAGAGAGAGAAAAAGTCTTCACATCCTTCACCTTTTTTTCATCCTGATCTAGTCATTGATAAAATATTTTTCTTTTTCAAAGATGTTCAAGATGGTGATATACGGTAAAAAACATTTGGTGTTTCCCGTGTTAAAATTGGTCCTTGTTAAAAAATATTTATGTTCAATTCTTAACACACCTTAATGTGCTAATTTAACATATTGTGTTTATGTTATCAATTTGTGTTAAGTCAATATATTCAACATGTGTAAGTGTTTAAGTAACACTTGTAAGTATTAAAATAATACATTTTATACGTTAGTGTCGATTAATATATTATGGATGTTAATTTTGTATTAATTTTTGACATAATATTTGTGTTACTTTTCAAAATATTCACCTTGTGTTAGATTAATACAAAAATTTGTATGGACCATTTGGGACATATGAAATGTGTTAAGTTTAACACAAAATTTTTATTGTGTCGTTACTGCCTCACCCTATATAAAATGATACAAAGTGATTCTTATTTGTTTCCCTTTGATCACGAGCCGCACTTCGGAAGATTTTTTATCGACTCTAGGCAGGCGACGGCGATATCTCACGAGTTCGAAGACGTTATAGGATCACAAGGCAAACGAGAGAGAGAGAGAGAGAGAGAGAGAGAGAAAGAGAGAGGATTCAATTAGGTGTGCGCAATAAGAACGAAATACACGGCGACTGAGGCGCGACGTCGTAGCCTGCCTCAACATCCTCGCCTCACCTCGCCGTCATTATTCCCTTTAATTTTTTTTCTTTTTCGCTTTATACGCGTCGCGCAAGGCGCATCTGCCGCGGGGTGAGCGAGTATTAGGGCACGTAGATCGGGGCGTGGCTGATGGTGTCGTTTCCTACGTGGTATTGTCCCAGGACGAGACGCACCTGGGAGTGAACCTACCACGCCTCTCGGTCGCGATGCAAGAGGTTCCCGCGGATGCACCCTCGCGTCCTACGTACAATCCGGCGCGTACACGCGGGGACATTCACAGGGGCTAGTCGGCACACCCGCTCGGTCGCACTCACCACGCCGATAGGGTGGTTGGCGGTGATCCTGGACGACGTAGATTTGGCGCGCGCATTCCGTATTTCGCGGGGTGACATACGGGATGACGATGACGAGGACGATGACGAGAGAGAGAGAGAGAGAGAAAGGACACAATGCGAAGCCGTTTATTACGCGTCTATGAGCATTGTCCCGCGATACGAATACGCGCGCGCGCCGGGACAATGGCAGCTGGGTTCAGTCATACGCGTGCTTTCGTGCTCGCCTACTTCGCTACGTTCTGAGGAAGAGGACTGCGTTACGATTGTTCCACTTCGGGGTCAGACTCGGTGCTTTCGATATCGCGTTAAAGAGGTTTTAGGAACTTTTGTCGCAGCAACATTAATCCGTTTGTATAATTTCACATATTCAAAGTATTTTATTATATTTTTACTATGCAGGGTAAAGGGGGATAAAAACTATAATATTATTACACGGTGATCAATTTTGTGTTACAAACCACAGAAATTTCACAAAATTTTCACAAAGATCCACAAAAATTTGTGTATTACTTTAACAGAGGGTATATGTTAAAAAATACACGAATATGTTAAATTAATCTTAATTATATCATCATACTGTTAAAATATTGTTTTTCACATATTCATCTTGTTGAAATAACATGAAAATTTAGGTGAACCGTTTATGAAACAAAATTTTTTACTGTGTACGTTGAATGCCCTCGAAATATGAGAGCAAGATAAAAATGGCCATAGTTATGCAAGATCTAACCCATATAAAATATGTTTTGAGAAAAATGAAGATGAAAATTGGATACATGATTTAAAAGTATAAATAGCACTTTTTTATTAGCAAATTTTTATTAAATAAATAAATTACTATGAATTGTTGTCACAATGCGTGATATCGATAGCGAAGGGGTTAAGCGATTTTCAATGCGCGATTCTCTCTTCTCTCTCGAGTTTCCCAAGAGCCCTCGAATATCTCGAGAGTCAGCTCGTTCGATAAATTCGTCATGCTCACTTCAGGTACTCATAAGATCGTCTCAGAGATAGAATTTCAATCGCCGTTCCATGGATGAAAGCACGTCGTTATTTAACGGATGCAGCCACGGTCGATTTTGGCGTTTCGTGGGCAAACGAGTCAGGAAACATCTCGCGTTAAGGCACACGCGAACGCGGGTACGCGTGTACAGACGCTGCCCGAATACGCCCGGGGGCGGCTGGGGCGGTGGCGATTCCGCCCCCAGGTGGGTCAGGGTGGTACCCGGCATATCTCACGCTCCCATAACGTAAGTATAAATAACGCGAAGCGAAAGAGCCCACGCCAACGCGCCGCTATAATTAAGTACAAAACGGACGCTCACGCGCAAAACGCCGAATACGCACTTCGATGAAAAATATGGCGAAGGAATTTCTTTTCGGACACTCGTCATGAAAGATAAAAGCAACCAGTACGATCAAAAATAAATGCGTCGTCGAAGTTCGATGATTCGATGCTTATTCCCGTGATTCAAGTCAAATAATATAGGAAAAAATTCCTTCAAGGTAAAAGACAATAGATAAAATAGGCCGATTTTGACTTCCGATGTGGCAAATAAAAACGATATGTTTTATTTTGTAGTTTTTGAACTGCTAAATCTGCTTCTATTTAAAATATTTTTAATTTATCGGGAAAATATTAAAATCAGCATATAAAGATATTAAACATCTAGAAAATTATTATAGTTGAGCTTAACGAACGTACACGGAAAGAAATTAGTCTTGAATTAAGAATAGATATCCTCATATTTAAGCAAGAATGTTATAATCTTCTTAGAAAATTTTTAGTTTTGAATTGAGTGCAAGTAATATTTGCATCAGTATAAATTCAACCAAATCAAGACTAAAAATCCCCCATATTATTTATTTTATTATAGTTTTATACTTTCATTAACATACTGTTCTCATAATACAACAATTTCTTATATATTTAATAACTTCATATATGAATGATTTTAATACATTCCTGACAAGTTAAAATTTTTTAGAAGTTAGAATCAGATTCAGCTCGAAAACTACAAAAAAATCTACCGCCAAAGTCGGCCTATTCTATCCACTATTTTTTCGCATCGGATAATACAAAAAAAGAATGATAAAAGACGAAATCATCGTTAGCTCGCATCGCTCCCTTTCTCTTATCCGTGTACGAAAATTTTTCTTGAGAGTTTCATCTTAAAAATTTTGCCCCGGGAATTTCACCTTGGAACTTTATTTCCAATAAATTTCCTAAAAAAGAGGTGACGGAAGAGAAGGCTTCCAGACACGACTGCACCGCGCGTTTCGCGTCGTTCGATGAGAAGCAGCGGCGAGAGGGAGGGCAACGGGAGCCGTCGGAATCGAAAGGCTCGTAACGCGCGTCAGATGGTGGGACATGTAAGGACATAACGTAATTTCCACGCGGCAACAATGACCGCGCCCGATATCGCGTGCAGCGCAACATGCCCATGCGGCGACTCGACGTTGCGCGGAGTTACGTGATATTCTTGACGGTTCGGCCGCGCGCATCCCTCTTTCCGCGCCTCGTCTCCCTCTCTTTTTCTCTCTTTCTCTCTGTGTGTCTCGGTCTCCTCTGCGTTTTGCATCTCGCGGGAAGGTTTTTGTGCACGCCCCGACCGAACAATGAGTAACTGTAGTTCCTGGCTTGGCAAAGTGGCCGCCGCGCGCTCCGCCGTCGCCGCCACGGCAACAGATGGAGAAACGCGCCTGTCAATGTCTTCGAAAGTGTTCCTCGTGAATACGTGTCCTACATATGCCCGGAGGAATAATAGCGACCGGCAAGCACGGAGAGAGGATATGCGTGCGACCGCAGATAGTCTCGTTCGCTCGCAAATTTCTCCTTCCGGCTCCGTATCGCTCTATCTCGGGCGAGGAAATAATGACACGCGCGGACCTCGCGATTGATAACGCGATAGAACGAACGAGTGAACCAGCGAACAACTCGCGTCTTGTTCGCGATCGTATCGACACTCTTTTCGACGGGACGGGATAGTTTACTTGTTGATTGTCGTGGTGGTCACCGGTGACTGTCGCTGTGGAGGAAAGGTACCAAGACCGAAACATTATTTTCATTTTGGTCTCCAGCAGACTGTTAAAGGTGCAGAATTAAAATTTATGGACATGGACGCAAAACGACAATATTTTTCTACCAAAATACATATTGTAGTTTTTTGAAAAAAATATTATCTAACAGACGAAATATATAGTCAACACAGAAAAGGAATCAATATACGGTAAAAAATTCTATAGTGAAAACGGTCCATCGAAATTTTATGTTACTTTGACGTGGGAAATGTGTTGGAAGGTATACAAATATAATATTAAAGTAACACATTCACCTTGTCAACATACCGTCAACATATGTTGACAAGGTGAATATATCAATTTAACATTATACTTGTGGTGTGCCTTTTAACATATATTTACGTACCTTTTAACGTACCTTTTCCCCGTGTTAAGGTAACACAAAATTTCAATGAACCATTTTTAATAGAAAATTTTTCGCCGCGTAGAATGAGCTGTGTGCACTATATGCATCGTGAGTTGCATTTATTGAATTTTAGCAATTCATTTCTCGCTCGTCTTTGGCGATTGAAACTTGAGCTTTGAGATAATCAAAGGGAATAAACGTGAGTAAAATTTTCCTCTCGCGACGATCGCCAGGGACCGACCGAGCGCGAGAGCCGAGGATGACGAGATGCGATATTTCATCGCCGGCGCGACCCGACGCGCGATGCACGTGCTGCGCGCGGTTTAACAAGCGGTTCATACACCTCGGTGTTTACGAGGCGAGAACGATAATAGATGACAAATATTGGCAGATGCTCGATCGCGCGGTGACCGCCCCTCTGCCTCCCTGCCTATCTTTCCCCGTCTCTTTCTATCTGCCTCTCACTCTGCGGACGTCTGAACATCTAAAACCCTGCTGCCATCCTTTATTGCCGTCCCGGGACGGGGGTTCGCGATCGCACCCCAAAATAGAGAACGACATTTTTCCGTGGTTTCTTTCGCGCGGCATTGTCGGCGGAGGCCACCGCCGGCCAGTTCTACTCGCAATGCATAAATCAAGCTGTATCGGTGCGAAAGCAGGCAACAATGTTCGAACTCTCTCGGGGGGCCTCGGCGAGCGACGCTCGTCGACCCTCAAAGGAGAGCAAAGATTCTTAACCGCGGCGCTTTTTCGTGGCAAGGCGCAAGGCAATACCACAATATGGTCCGATGACAAATGGTACACAGCCCATCGGGCCGACCTGGAAAGGACCTATGCGTCATTTCTCTGTGCGACGGTCACCGTTGTTACGGGCTCCTCCAACGGGAGAAGATCGACGCGCGGCTCGCGGCGAGATGCAAAGAGAGAGAGGAGATCGTTCGTGTGAGCAAACAGAATGGGGGCCCTCCTTTCACGCGTATCAGGGGACGAAGTGGCCGCTCCGCGTTTCGATACAAAACAGAGACTTCTTGAATTGACGCTGATGGCAGAGAGGGAGGGGGAAAGGAACGGCGCGCGTAAGCTCGGGAATTCATCGCCGATCGAAACAACGTCTACCCGTGAGAGATATACAACGACAGTATGTATTTCGATGTACAATGTAATGGAGAGTTTTTGCGGCAGGAGGATGAAAATCAACGACTCGCGAGTGAAATTCGTAGCACAATAGAGTGTACCGAATATAAGTCGACATTTGAGAATTTTTCTATTTCTCCATTTCCAATTTGCAGCACATTTTTACGGGAAACCGACAGATTCGGTTCTCGGGATTGCTCAGAATTAAGAAGTTCTTATGCTTTTCGCAAAGAGAGGAAGATCAACGACTCGCGAGTGAAATTCGTAGCATGACGGCGGGTTAAATACGTGCTCTTTCCCTCCCCTTTTTTTCGTAGCGCATTTTTATGGGAACTCGACAACCAAACTCCGTTTTCCTCGGATCGTTCGGTATTAAGGAAGACGCGAGTCGGAGAGGGCCTCTGAAAATAACCGATCCCGGGACCGCGAGGAAACGCGCTCTCAGAGGTAAAGGACGGGGGTACGAGGGCGCGACTCTCGAGAAAGTGTCACTCGCGTGAAGAACCGCTCGCAAGAGTTACGAGTACACGAGGTGATAAAGTTGGCCCCGGGGTAACGCCTCGCCCGCAGAAACGACGCGCAGGATTCTGTCGACGGTTAGCTTGTTTTATGGTCGCGCGACCGTCAGGAGGAAGTCCGTCCTTCTTTCTGGTCCATCTGCGCTTTATGGTCCTTTAAGGAATTTCGTTTAAAACGAGGGACCGCTCTATATATCTCGGCGACGGAAAGTATTCGGTATCATGATCAATCGTGGATCGTACATTCGTGTTTTGTCAAAAAAAAACTTAATTAACTTAATGCGACCCGTCGTTGAGAGCTCGATTCTTCCGTGGAGGGAAGCTCGATTATCGAAATAGAGCAATGTTCGAGTCGAAAAATTTCAGTAGATCAGGTCTACTTGTATCGGATAAGATCAGTAATAAATATCTTCAGCATTCGCATAATAAATATGCAAATTATAGTATATATAAATATATCAGTGCAAATAACAAACAAAATAATAGCAAATACGTAAGTTGTAATAAATATGTGTATAAAAGAGTATAAAGAATAAGGTTCATTTATTTCGAGAACTCTCATAATCCTCACCTGCATACATACAGAAATTTTGTGTTTAAACGGCCCACTAAAATTTTGTATTATTCCAACATGGGAGAATGTGTTAAAAAGTACACAAATATAATGTTAAATTAACATATATCGACAAGGTGGATGTGTTAATTTAACATTACATCTGTGTACTTTTTGACACATTCCCCGTGTTAAAGTAAAACAAAATTTCCGCAGGCTGGTTTCGAACGCAAAATTGTTCACTGCGTTCTTGTCTCTATTTGTTTGTCCTTGACGGATAACTTAACAGCTTTGAAAGATGAAGGAACGACTGCTGCTGTGGTGTAGCAACCTCCGAAAAAATAATGGCGCATCTCACGCGTGACATCGCGATTAAGCAGTGCGCACGACATCAATCGAGGAATCGGATCCAGCGGCCTCGCTCCCGAAAGAATACGCGTCTCTCGGATGGGCGTCGTCGCCTGGAGGATGCACAACTCCGAGGTCGGGTGTCAAACGGCGGCGCTTTCGCCTCCGCGTTAGATGCGCGATGGGACACACGATGAATTTTTGGCGATCTGAGAACGGGGTTTACACACACACGCGGCCTCGGTGGCGAAGAAAGCTCGTTGCCGAGGATCGAGAGCAAGAGAAGAGAGAAGAAGAGAGGAGAGGAGAGGAACGGTCCGAGGAGTGGCACTTAACCCGGCGGGGCGGAGGGGGCCGTAGGTGTCTGCGACAGCATGTGCTCTGGGCGTGGAGCAACGCGAAAGAGATATACTGCCTAGCTCGAGTATTTATGGCGTATCTTCGCGCTTCTCGGCCGATATATATATATATATATATATATACATATATACGTGTACATATATTTACATCGAGTCCAGCGTGGAATGCGCGAGCAGACCGAATAATTGTTTCTGGAAGTGCGAACAGCGCGCGCTTATTAACGCGCTGACTGTCGCGCGCGACCGGCGAAAGAGGCGTAAATTATAGCTCGCGCCGGGGAGGAAGACGAAAACGACTTGCGGCGAGCGAACAGCTTGCGGCGCGACATATGCCGCGCGCTCTAATGTTCTCCCGTTCCGATCGCCGCCGAGTGTTTTGATCTCGAGGCCGGCGATAAACATCGAGGAACCTCACGAGTCTTCGGTATCGCTAATTAAACGATATCGTGTAATTTGCGCTTGTAATAACCGCGCCGGATCGCGTGTGTGTTCACTTCGGCTGGACGGATGAACCGTTTTTCTACGCGCGCGTTTTTTTTCTATCACTGTCTTAGAAAGTAACCGCGAAATCGGAGCGCGAAAGAGAGCTTAATTAACAGTGGCAGTGGAGACGAGGGGCGGCGCGACCGCGCGACTAATAACAGCGTCGCTTTGAATTTACCGAACGCCGCGTTCGTTCTAATTATCCTAATCGCTCCTTCATCCTTTCACGCGACGCGCAGTGGGACGAACGTTTCCGAAATTTGAAATTGCGACAGATGAAATGAATAGAATCGGATATATTTCCTAAATTATGTGTGACCGAAATTTTCGTATCGGTCTTTGAAATAATATGAGCACATTCATTTCGTAGAGAAGAAGATGGTATCATGACTCCAGCTTTACATTTTGTAAGTCAAAATGTTGTTCGATCGATTCTAGGCTGAAAGTTATAGAATATTTATTATTTAGCACGTTATTTATATATATATATAAATTTGGAGATACTGCAAAATGAGTCGAAAAGGAACAGATGTGGTAATATGGCCCCCCACTAAAATAGATTTAAAAAATTTGTTTTATTTGAAAAAATAATGTTTTGTTACAAATTTATATATTTATTCCAAATAAATTATCTTAGAAGGAACAATAAAGAATATGACCGTGAATTTTTAATACAGATAATATTGACTTGCTTGTCAGAAAGTAGATACAAACTGACAAGAAGACAATTTCTCCAAAGGAATAGACTTTTAAACTTAATTTGAATTATTGATTTATCGAATAACTACTTCGAATAACTATTATTTGTTGCCACTTTGATGGTTAAGGGAAGGCTATAATATCATCTTCTTCTATATATATATATATAATTTATTCTACTTCTATCGAATTCTCTTTCTATCGGAAGCAAGTCAAAAAGTGTTATTTTAGCACGTACAAATGTTTGTTGCTCATTCCCAAACCTATTTACGGAAGTATCGAAAAAGAGAATAATAAACAAAAAATCGCAAACTCGTCTCACTGTGTCGGCGTGTTCGGCTGTATTTTCCTTACAACCGGAATCTCGTGTCTCTTCTCTCCGCAGAGTTTCATCGCGAACACAGCCTTGTGTCTTTTATCGCAGTTTTATTTATCTTCTCGCGCACAGAGTTCCATGTTCTTTCGCCGTATCTCGCGAACGATAACGTATACTTTTCCCTCTCGAGACTCGCCTTGTTCTTCGTCGCTTCCTCTCGTTGTGTGAGCGAGCCGGCGGACGGGCGGGAAGTGCGGGGCACGTTGTACTTATTCACTGCGCGGACGATAAATCATCGAAAAACATACGATTTTTTTCACGCCAGTCAACGCTACGTGCACGTAACAAATAGTGCCGAAACATGCATCATGCCGTATGCAGCTTCGCCCGAGTTGTTATACACCGGCGACGCTTATCCGCCGTCTCATCTAGAAAGCCGCTCGTTACAGCCGCCCGCGCGCGCGCGCGCTAGCTCCCGTATCCGTTTGATGCGAGGACCGTAGGGAGGCGCTGCCCCGCGATTTATAAAAGGATATGCATGCAGGTATCTCGCTCCACGATCGCGAGGACGTTTCCTGCCGAATTTTTCTTGCGAAATCTACAACAGCCCGATGTACCGTTTTTTTCTTACGTCTTCTTCTCCTGTTTTTTCCATGCGAAGGAACATCCCGCTTAACGTCGGATAATGATTTATTTATTTATCGTAAGACACGTGGAAATTCAGAAAATTAATTGTTTGCTCAGGAATGACGCGATCAAACTGCTTTTGAAATTGCGATTTAACGATCATTTGTAAATTATCTCTTTTAGAACAATTGGAGAAAACGGGAAAATTCAGGCTGAGGTAGCGTGGAAATTTTTTGGTTATCAACATTGTTACGTTACAAAGCTCGTGAAACTCAACAGAGCACACTGAAAAACATATTCAGTTGACTCAAAGAAAATTCTCGTTTGGATATGGGCAAACAAAACCATTTCGGTTGTGAGGACCCAAATTTGGTTCTCTGAACCAAACCAAATCTTTTTCACTTTCGTTTCAGAAAACCAAACCTTTGGTTCAAAGAACTAAACTTTGCTTTTCAACTAAAATATTTGTTTGATTAAAATAACCAAATAAGAATTATGTTTGAGTCAACTAAATAGGTTTTTTAATACAGACGACAAATAAAAATGACTTATGCTAACATTAACCTTTGCACAATGCTCGTTGGACTAATTTCTCGATGAGCGACGTTGACTTTTAGCATTTGTAACATATATGTGCAATTTGATTTGTTAACTTAAATATACAAATAATTTATACTAGAAACCGCTATAATATCATGTAAAAAGAACTCAAATCGTAGTAATCTTTAATACAAAAATATTATATCACGTCACAATAACCTTCCCAAAAACATGACAATTTTTATGACAATTTGAATTTCTTATCACTCGTAAAGTCTAAATTTCGAGATAGCTTTTGATCACGTAGTCGCTTCACTTGTCGTATATTAAAAACGTATCCCCTTCCGCTTACGATTGACAGGTCGTGCGGGGTTCACGTGCTCGTAAATCCGGCGATTTTCTGAAAGGGGCGCGCGGATTTAAAGAAGCCGGGTAATAAAAAAAGCTCACTGTCGTTTGAGAGAGGCAATTAGTATCGGATGTCGATAGATCGCCGCGCCCGCTAACGTCTCACGCGTCTTTCACAATGGGGCGCAACCTGTATGACTTGTTAGGATCGGAAAAAGGTTCGTTCATTCATCCACTCGGGCAGAAACGCTGACGGTTCCACCTCGGTTTCATTCAAGACGCACCATTGGAGCTCCGATTCTTTAGGAGAGTTTGAGTGCCCCGATATGCGTTTAAAATGCATAGCAACGGCATAATCATACTCTTTGTTTTGGAAATATGAAAAATTTCTAACTCACGAGATGTCATTGGGTCATACTTTAATTCTTATATATCATTAAGAAAGAATATCGATTAGATTGACTTTTTGAGAAAAATTCGTGATCGAATAAAAACTGGAAAAATAAACTCGATTAAACTTTCAGAAACAATAATTTAAAAATAAATTATCAATTTCGCGTATTAAGTAATTGTGAAAGGCATTTCTTTCCCTACTAATAAATAATTATGATTAAACATCTATTCATATTAAATATATTATCTAAACTCTCTAGGAAAAAAATTCTAAAATTTTTTTCTAAAATTTCTGAATATTTTACATGTTTCATATTTTATACGTTTCAAATTATTTATTTCTACGAAGAAGATTGCAAGTTTCAGACGGTGTCCCGAGTGAAGATGTTCACCATGTCCACGGAGAGTTCACGATGGCTTCCCGTCGCGTCTGACGACGGATTGTACGGATTATAAAAGTATCATAGAGCGGTGATTTCATAGGAATCTGCAGGACACTCGCGACTCCGCCACGCTCGTTCCTCTGGATAAGTACCGGTACTATTTTCACTTTATGACCACCCCGTGGGCATTATTTATCGGGGGGTTTAGACGTAAGGACCACCCTTGGGATTTGGGTAGTCTGCAGATTTGCTCGGCCAATAAATATCATTCGTTCCGATACTCGAGCCTAAAGGGCCCCTCGGGCCTTACACGAGAATCCGCGTGTAACTAAGCCGAAGGGCTGTTGCTGCTTGTGCGCCACCATGTGTTTGTCCTATTTCCTATCCGAACCCCGCCCTTCGCCCTCTGTCTTCGATCTCGGGCTCTTTGAACGACCGATAATGATCGTCGCGTCGTTGTTGCCATGAAAGAAAGAGTGGACCACCGCGAAACGCGTCAATATAAACTCTGGTTTCCCGATAGTCGCCTGACAATATTCTTTGTACTTGATTTTCCCTCGGAAAAACACCCGATTAACTGGTCTGCTGGCGACGGCATAATCTATTACGATTTAAAAACAAGGAAGTGAGAATTAATTAGTTAGTAATTATTATTACAAAAGTGGGCTAATTTACTAAGTATTGACTAATGAAATTATAAGTATTCTAATAAATTCGCCTACTTTTTGTAATTCACACCTTGTTTTGAGAATCGTAATCCTATTGTCTTTACTTTTAGAAATATGAAAAATTTCCGATTGACAAGCGATCCGTGCCTTTACCCTTGTACGTTATCGAGAGAAAATTTTGTACGGTATGAATTCTCATATAAAATAGATTATCTCTAACTGCTAATTTATTCTCCGCATCCGTTAATTTTTTTAATGAAAATTTAATTATGTTTAAATCTTGTGTTATACGTGCGATCTCATAAGCTTCTTTTTTTATATTTATTATCAGGATATATTTTTATATTTATTATCAGGATATATTTATGATTTTCTTTTCTTTTGCCTGTTTATCTGCGATATTTTTGCCTTACGTATGCTGAAGAATGTTTCTTACGAATAAAGATTATTATTGTTAAAACCTCAATTGGACTTTTTAAGAAGCTATCGCGGTCGAAAGGAAACCGAAAAAAAATAGACTCGATTCAGTCGAAGTTGGATACGCGAGTCCGATTGACATTAACGTCCACGAGCCTATAAATGATTAAGGATCCAATTTTCCTCGATTCGAGGAGCCATCGTCTCGCGCGATCCACCCGATCGATTATGCTAACGCCGAATCTAACGGTTCATGAACGCCTCAGCGATGTCGAGAAAAATTGAGCCCGGAGATCCAATCGCACAACCCTTCCCCCGGGTCCCGGTTAACCAAGGGTTAACACGTACTTTATATCGAGACACGGTAGCGTACAACGTTCACGGACGTGCCAAGCGCGACGTTCGCTTTCGCAGCCCGGCCGCAGTATATCGCTCGAGCGCGCGTTAACGAGGATCGTTTTATCGACGATTAACCCTCACCCCGACTGACCCCTGGCCCGGTGTTTGCGGGCCTCTTTCGGAAATTGGTTCGTCGCTCTTGCCAATTTCCGTAGATTGCTACTCCCCCTCCACCTCCCCCCTCCCCTTGCGGCCTGTCTTGCCAACTCACCCCGCACACCTTCGCGCTGCGAGAGAGATCGTTCGCCACAAATTGTGTAAATTTGCCGGCTGACTATTTATCTTTATAGCCTGGCCGAAGTACGAGAGCGATATCTTTTTCTCTTTCTCCCTTTGACTCCTTTCTCGAGCCGGATTCTCATTTCGTCAACGACGCTCGGAATTTCCGCGAGTCACCGTCAGCTGAATTCGTCCCTTCGCTGGCATTTAAGTGCGGCCTCTAGACGAGCCCCAACAATGTACCCACTTGTAATTTCTAATTAAATAATTCCCCTCGCGTCGTTGAAAGTATGCATCAATTTAACAGTCTTCCGTAGTATTCCCAGTGCGAAATTTCCCGCACTCTTTTCCCAATTTCCGTCGAACAAACGACGTAGCTCCCACGGACGCTTAACAGTTATTGCTTCCTTCCGGTTTAAGCTATTGAAATCACGTCGACACGCGACAACGATTTGTCAGAAAAAGAGAAAGAGAATTTCCGCGGAGTTTCGCGACGTCCCGCCGTCGTTGGTGGACCGAGAGCGAGGTGCGGAAGATATCTGAAGGGACAAATCGAAGGACCGCCGCGCGAAAGACACCCCAATCGCGAGTGAACTCTCTCCCCTCGGCGGATGTATTAGCTTTATGGTCGCCGCGTGGTCGGGCCTGGAGCAAACAGGAAATAGCGAACGAGCACTCGAGGGACCGGGGAGCGGGGAGCGATGTCGAGTGTCCAGTTTATCGTCGACGATTTTCGAGAAGCGTCCGAGGAGCCACGTTTCGAGCCCGCTACGGCCCTGGGCAACGCCAACGAGCACTCATTCGATCCCTAATGATGGAAACGAGTTTCCGAGGGTCTCCCGAGCGCGGGAGATCGCGACCCTCCCCGTCTTCGACGGTCGTTATACCTCCGATCGTGGCAGGCGGAGAAGGATGTTTTCGGATGGCTCGCGACTATGAGAAAATGGACCTCAGCGAAGCGGCCCATCGGAACGCAATAAATCTGAACAGTGAGCGAGCGAGCGAGCTCTCGCTACACGTATTCTCTTGACCCCGATGGGCCGAGAAGTGATCGCGATTTATTTCACCCGCGTCGTCGCGCGAGCTGTATCGGTGACGATATCGTGACCCGGACACGCGAATACGCGTGCACTCAAGTTGGATCTTCATTTTTCGAGTTCCACTTTTGTGTTATTCATCGCGTTTTCTGAGCATTCTATGTGACCGAAATTCAGCAACAATAAATGATAAATGATTGTTATTATTATAATCATCAACAATAACTGCGGATATATGTGCATAAGTCGCAACGACAGTTTTGGCCATATTCGTTCCCGGCACTCTGAAAGTTAACCCTAAGAGTAACATCCGCGATTTTGACGCTAAAGTAACGAAATCACGAAAAAAATATTAAAATCATGTTTTTTGCATTTTTTGGCCTTTTATGAATTATTAAGTTTATTATTGATTTTTATTAATTGTCTTTGCAAACTGATCGCCGCCATAAAATCAGTTATCTTATTAGATCAGGCTGATAATAACAGTAATCACACGGATCTAATTTTTTTCTGAGTAATAGAAAAATAGGGAAAGGATATAGTGTCTCGCATAGAACGTGGAAGAGTGAAGAGAGGTAGGCGAAAGAAAACGCGTGTAGGCCTCGTAGATCTAACATGTTAAACTATAAATTTTTTGGAATGAAACCTCACTCCGAATGAGTGAGAATTTATTCCAAACGATAGTGAAAACACTCGGAATGGAGTGACATTTCACTTTTCACAAGAGTGAATGTTTCACGAATTACTCCAAAAAGAGTAAATTTTTCTAATTTATATTCTTTAACATATAAAGTATTTTTTTATTGCATTATTCTTAAGAGTCATGAATGATTTTGTCTAAAAACCTCCTCAATTATATGTCATTTAACCAACGTCATTTATATTGTATTAAAAACATTTGTTTGCCATTGGCTAAGTTTGAACTCAGAACTTTGAAATCTACTGCGTCTCGCGCTACGCCATCTCGCTTTGAATGATAAATAAATTTTGTATTGTTTATAATCTATTGTTTATAATTCTAAATCTACAGAATTTTCATTTCCCCATCCATTTATATTTTATAATATAAATACAATATTATTACATACATTGGTAAAGTTTTTAATTATTATTAGTAATATTTAAAAGATTAAATTCTGTATGAAATGAAAATATTCACCTCACGATACGGAGTGAGAGAATTCACTCTATAAGAGTGAAAAGTTACTTCAGCTCGAGTTATTCGATAGTCACTTCATTTTTCGAATGGAACTTCACTCCACGACATAAAATAAAAAAATTCACTCCACGTCAGGATAGAAAAATTCACTTCATAAAAGCGGAAAGTCAAATTCGAGTTACTCAGCTGTCTCTCCATTTCTCGAATGGAGATTTGATTCCAAGAAATTTAGAGAGACTGTCAGAATTAATATTCCTGCCATGCATCATAATTGCGAAGTCCGTTAATTTGCACGCACGCACTTTGCGTGCGACGGCAAGTTCAATTCGCCCCTGCGCGAGCGAGGCGTGTTTTCGAGCGTGGTCGGAGTAGCAGGTAAAGGGAACGAGAAGTGGAAGTAAGGCTCGCTCTCTCGCTGACTCTCTTTCGCGAACCGGATGACCTTAATGCGGACATTGCGGACGCGCAATATCTCCAGAAACGAAAACGCAATTTTGGACCCCGCGGACCACACCGACTGGGTCGTTGTCCCCGCGATTAACATTCTCCAAGCGATTGCACCCACCGCGACGCGGGCGCAGGCAATTTCTTTTCTGGAACGTCCGTCCGTCCGCTCGGCTCGCTCTCGTGGGTTTTCGTGGGTTGCCAGGCCACCCGACAAGGTGGCAGCACGCGCCGATAAAACCCGTCGTGACTGCAACAATGTAACGGAACGTGAGAGAGAGAGAGAGAGAGAGAGAGAGAGAGAAAGAGAGAGAGAGAGAGAAGAGCTCGATATTACTCCGAAAATTCACCGGTCGTCAATGAAGTTACGTTTCATCTACGAATCATTTTTGTTCTCATTTCTCAAAATTCTCAAGCTATTTTAATTTTTGTTTATTTAAGTTCCATTAAATTGCTCGTATTAAATTCAAATATTTCGCCACTTTTCTCGAGAAGAGAACCTTTTTCGTCTCTCTCTCTCTCTCTCTCTCTTTCTCTCGCAAAGAGAATCGGTCACCAGCATTGTCGGTATCGTCCGATTCATCCGAAGGAGGCTGCGGCATGCTGCAGTGGAGAGCTTCTCCGCCTATCCACGCGCCTCTCCGAGGCACCCACGAACACGAGCCAAGCCTGTAATTCGTGCGATGAGGCCGCCCGATCGCGACACTCGGCAACAAAAATCATCGCACGATTCAAGAGCGACCGCTGCCGCCGCCGAGACGTTGATGGGCCTTCCTCTTCTTCTCCTCTCCCTCCTGCCCCCCCTTCGTCCCCCGTCGCACAATTTTCCTTACATTCTCGAAGTTCTCCCCAGTTACAACTTTCTGATCCGCGTGTACCGGAGACTGATTCGGAAACAACTTTGATCCGTCCGCGTTATTAAACGTAACCCGGCGACGTCGTCTCACTCGCGTGTTCGTTTTATCGAATGTACTCTTTAAATTTCCCCAAGTGAAGTTCCACTTACACAGAATGATTTCTCCACTCTCTGAGTCGTTGAGGGAATATTTTTCTTCGGAATTGAAGAGTGATCTGTAAACTAAATTAAACTTCAATGTAGCTTTAATATTCAATAATTAAAAAACGGTTATAATGTGATATAATATGATATAATTTGACGATTCGACATATGATTAATGACATGATAATAATAATAATAATAATACGACATATTAGACTACTAAATGACAAATTAACCAAATAATCAAGAATCATAAAGTATACACTGAGAGAAATTATAATTATTTTCGGCCTATATCCTTTTCATAGTTTTAACCACAGAAATAATAATAATAGCGCTATGTATATATAAAGTTATTATCTCTGATATTACAAGGTATCCCAAAATTTCCGTATTTCCGGAGTGTACAGGGAAATTTTTGATACCAAATGAAGTAGCTTTTTCCTTTACCAAAATTGCGTTCGCACAATAGTATTTGAGAAACAAACGATTGAAAAAAACGGGGTTTTCGCGAGCTAAGCTTTGCACGAACAAATAGATAGCAAAATTATTTTCTTTGGTCAATCTCAAATAAACTGCTTGAATAAAATTTTAATCTTAGGCTTAATTCCAAAGATGTGTCGAAAATTGAAAAGTCACTATAAATAAATAATGACCTTTCTCGACATTTTTGCTAGGAAAAATTATGTCTTCTGGTATAAAGAATCTTTCTATACACTCCGCATGCGGTAATTTTGGAATACCTTGTATAATAAAATTTATAAAAATGATATCTCTATGACGACACCTGATTATAATTCTTTCACTATGATGACAGTTACAAATATCAAATATTTTTCTCCTACTGTACTGGGCTAAGGCATTCACTCGTATGGATTAAAAATGCATTCCAAGTTGAGCGAAACATTCACTTCTGCGATTCCGAGTGGCGGTAATAACTTCACTATCGCTTCGAGTAAATTTTCTCTCGTTCTGCGCGAAATTTCACTTCGAGAAATTTAGAGAACACTGAAAGGAACGCATTTTTTAACCGTAATCACCCGGCGTTTTTTTATTTCTTTTCGGCAGGCGCAAATGCGCTCCCGCCATCATCGCCGATCATGTAAAACCAAGTGAGTAATAAAACGAGTTTTGCAGGAAAGAGAGAAAAAGATAGATAGAGAGGAAGAGAGCAACGACTCGCGACGTTTCAGTGAACGGGCGATGCAAGCGATGCGCGTCCTCGGGAAGAGGAACGTCGTCGTCGTCGTCGGCACGTCGCGCGAGAAATGAGGAGCGGCGGATGGCAAATAAATCGCCACGCCGCGTCACGTCCCAATCCGTGGCGAGGCGAAGCGCCGCGAGATGAGGCGAGACGGGCCCGCTCGCGAAAGCTTATGATGGTCCCACCGAGGATCGGCCTCGTACCTCTTTGATGTCCGCCGACCACGTCCCGGGTGACATAGTGGCGCCCGGCCATTTCTCTCCGCCGAGAGTGTCACCGCGGGATCGATTATACCGCGAGAAATCGAGGATCGACTTAGCATAGATGATTAGCGGTCTCCCCCGGCGATTTTTTTTTCCTGTTTTTTCCCTGCGTCCGCATATTGCGTAAGCGCGAGCGCATAATCGCACGCTATCACGCTACTCCAACGTTAATGACGTGTCCAGTCAACGGAACGTTTCAGAGTTCGGGCTGGACTCGTGAATTCGAAATTTGCTCAGGTGCGCGAGAGCCACCTGAGAGCAATGGAAAAGTTTGCGAAACGCCGCTCGTGCCCGAGTAATAACGGCTTCGCAATGAAGGAGCGCATCTGACGAAATGTCCGCCGATCGGTCAGCCGGCAGGGGCGAAAAAGGAGCTACTGGTAAGCGCAGGAGATGGACGAAGACGAGAAAGAGGAGGAGGACAACGCGGGACGAATACACATTCGCGTGATGTCGCAGATGCGCAACCAACTGTGCGGCCGGGTTCTCTCTACCGTCGTCATTGTGGTCTCTCTCGCTACGAAATTATATTGCCAACTTATTATTACCCCGCTGGCGAATCTAATAAACGACCGTTCTCTATCTCTAATTCATGTGATATGCACGCGTATCCGCCGGAACGACGGGAATGCTCTTGTCATTCTAGATGTTGCGAACGTTTCTCTCCCTCTTTCTCTCTATGATTGTTATTCACGTTATTGCAAAATTTGCGCCGGAACTAATTAACCAGAACTACCCGACGCCCTTTATCGAAGGCAACGAGCTACTGCGACTTCGATACTGTCACGAGAAACGTCGCGAAGGGTTTCGCATATCCAGTGAAATGTTCGAAGAATAAATAAGAATTCTTGCGATTTAAATATGTGCAAGAATTAAAGAATTAAAGAATTTAAATCTTTACAAGATTCCCCTAATTCCTACAAAATAAATTATACAATTTTGTTAACACCAGAACTGCGGCAATTTTTTCCCTCCTAAAACCGCAAATGGTTGCCATTGACCTACCTATTTTTTTGTAATTATCCGTTGAATTTTTTGGACTTTATGATATTGTTTACTTGTTTTGTGATAAAGAAGACTTTCCAATGATGAAAATCCAAAAAAGGGGAAGAAAAGAGTTTATAAGTAGATAAAAAGTCGTGACCTAGTCGCGATTCTAGAGTTAAATATTCTTACAGAACTATTTCATCATTTTTAGTCCGTTTTATCCTTTTATGTTCGTTTCTTGCACTCTCAGACACGCACAGGAATATTAAGCGAAGAGATATGACGAGTGCGCGTGAGTATGTATATTTTTTAGGAAATTGCATCTTCAAAACAGTGAAATATTTTTGTAAGGGTCCCTACAAGATTAACTCCTAAGAAATGGATTATATCACAATGTTTTATATTTCTGTAAGATTATACCACAATTTTTTATATTTCTGTAATTCCTAGGAGATGAATTATACAAAAATTTTTATGTAAGTTCTTACTGATACAAATCCTGAAAGAATTAATTCCTAAGAAATACAACATTTGGTTTGTAAACCTCTACAAGATTAACTCTTAAGAAATGAAAAATACCGCGACTTTTTCATATTCTTATAAGACAAATTCCTAGGAAATGAATTATACAAAAATTTTGTTAAGCATACAAATCCCTAAAAGATTGATTCCTATAAACAATGTAAGCTCTAAAGAATTTCCTTCAAGGACTCGATAGAGTCGCTCATGCTTTCGCGATCGTGGAAAATGTAACAGTTTGCGCGCATTCTAACGAACGCGCGCGCACGCTCTTTAGAGGAGGAAGAGGAGGAGGAAGAGAGAAAGAAAGGTAATCCGACTTTATCACGCGGTAATAGTACCGAGCACGTAAATGCAGGCGCGGCACTGCCTCCCTATGTACAGGCGGATATATAGGCGCACATTTTTGGCATCCCGCCTCGGTCGACCCATTCCTCTATACGAGGAACTCGATATTTTTTTCCTCTCCTCCGTTCAGCCTTTCCGCGGTCTATAATCGTGTATGCAAATCGTCACAGAGCGGCGGGGTGAAGCAATCGTCCCGCAATCGTGCCTTATTAAGTCGTTCCGCTGATTTTCTGTATTCGATCGACGGGAACCCATTGGCGGCGGCGACGGCGGCGGCGGCGGAGGCCTACCTTGACCCCGAAGCGGCGGGTCATTGAGATCATCCCGCGGATCCGGAGCCACCGTGACGCCGCGCCGCGCCGCGGAATCGCTCGAGCTAAATCGCTAATCCTGATCGACGCAACCTCGCTATCATCGCGAGGAGAAGGAATGTCGTTCTCGGGCGACGGGAAGCGGCGTTAGTGATAGTGTGATTCACCGGATTAGTGCGGGTTAGTAGTAGTTCCCAGGTACGCATCGCGAATATCAGGCCAGTTTCGTCTGAATATTGCGACAAGGATACATCGATTCGCGTCTTGACCTACCGCGTTGAACGCTAAATATGGTCGCCTAATTCTAAATTCTATTTGTTTCACATGAGAGAGAGAGAGAGAGAGTCGTCTATAATGTAATTTAATTCGCTTTGAAAATCAGGAACGATTGATCATAAATTTTTATTTCTACCATAAAAAATAAACTCATGAAAAGTGAAAACTCAAATGTTTCCAAATTGGAATAATAAACTCGCGTGGAGAGTGAAAATATTTTAACTTGAAAACGCTCGAAAGTTTTCACTTTACGCGAGTTCACGCTAGAAGAAAAGATTTATGATCAATCGCCAGAAGGTCGTTTAGCCTTGAGTATAGTAAAAATGTGGATCATTGGTAGCGACTTTTTTTTATGCGTTACATCGAATTTTTGTATTTGTTTTAATTACACTATTAATGTAATTTGTGTTAATTACACTGTTTGCTTTAATTACACTGTTTGTGTAATTTGTGTTAATTACACTATTAATTACATTAGTCAGCAAATTTTAACTTTTTGTTTCCAGAATGAGAATAGGCGTTCCCGGACGGTTTTCGTTTGTTGAATACGAATCAGTGATCTAAATTTGGTTATCGGGTCACAATTTTGAGAAAAATGGTGTCAAAAAGGCCAAAAACTCCAAGTCTGAGGGATTTCATGATGTTGTAATCAGCAGAAAGTTTTTTACATAAATTTTATCAATGCTATTCAAATATATCAATTTTAATTCTATATTGAGTCTACTTAGTTCTACTTTGGTTCTGATTAAATCTTCATTAAGTCTTATTGTGCTCCTTTGATGTTACACAGGGAAGTTATTTCCGTTTTTTTATCTCCACTGAAAAAGTTAATATAGAGTTTAAAATTTTATCCCGAGAGGCCTAAATTTTCTCTGTAACATCAAAGGGGTTTTATTAGTGCTTTTTTAATGTTATAAATGGGAAGTTATTCTCGTTTCCTCCACTTGAAGACTTAATGTAGAACTAAAACTTAGACTTTGGGGGACTAAATTCTCTTTGCAGCAATGCAGAAACATTTATCGTATTACAAGTGAAAACTTATTTCCGTTTCCTCCTTGGAGACGTAATGTAAAGAGTTTAAAATTTCAACTCGGGCGGATTCGTGTTCAGCAGATGAAAGCCATTTGGAAACACCTAATCTCATTCCGGATACAGAAACCTTGTTATTCGCAGAGCAATTCATACATAAGAAATATATACGAACAACTCTACTTTTTCGGAATACGTATTGTCTGTCCGTGTGCAATTTTTTCCTCGCGCTGGATCGTAACACTCGATCCGTGTAAAATTCTAGACGAGCGTAGCGAGACGAGGACATACGGGCACGGAAGGGATGAAATTAATCCCTCGTAGTCGCGCGAAATAATTCATTCATTTCCCGACGCCACGCAATCGTTTCCACCTTATTACCTCGAGCACTTACGCCTCCTACATTCTCACGTCGTCGGTATCCCTCGCGCGTCCATAACCGGCGGGCAAAGTTGCGAAAGGACAACTTTTAAAGAGACGCCGCCGCATTCGTCGGCTCTCGATATCCACGTATTCCACTTTTACTGCGCGCACAGAGTTTCCAAGCTCTAATCATATAGCGGATCTGCTATACAGCGCAACCGTCGTGCACGCTGGCGAACTGGTCGAGCGAGTGCGGGAGGGAAACAATGCTCGTTTCTGCATCGACGATGTGATTTGCGTTCCATCTAATTTCGTGATATCGTCCGTTATCCGCGACTCGTTGCTAGTTTGTAAAATCCGACTCGTTCGCTTTTCCTCGTCGTCGTCGCAACGACGAGCGATATCGTGTGCGATCCGCGTTTTGTCGCTCCGCCTCTTCGAAATCGGTTGTTGAGATCTAACGATTGTCCGTAACTTTTCTTTCTTGTTCGATAATAGGGACGACGCAGAGAGCGTAGATGTGGGATAGCTTTTCATTCTTTGAATATTATATCGCGATGCGTTGCGCGATGTGTGTGTGTGTGTGCCTCGACAGGTGTGAATAATAACATTAACGTCCAACGGCAGGATTTATTTAGTCGTATAAACGAAGAAAAATTGTATCTTTCTTGAGAAGCCACGAAACAAAATAATTTTCATTTACACGTAGAACGTCATTATACGGAAAAAAAAATTAATATCAATTCGAAACTCATTTTCATATTAAGCAAAGATATATATAGTCTTATATAAAGATAAAGCTTGAAGTATATTTTTATATATTTACTTTATACGAGTTAAATGCATCGTCGGTGATACGTTGTAGCTAACGTGTTAAATCAAAATTAATAATAACATTAACCTGAGGACACTGTGAGTTCAGCCGACTCTTGGAGAAACGGCCCTTCTTCGTGGTGCAATCGCTGCTTTTTAACTTCCCGATGTGAGACGCGATCAAATGATTTCAGTCTGAAACATAAATATAATTGTTCTCTAAGTTTCTATACAAGAAACCATAACAGAAACGATACGAAAAGTCGCAGGCCGCGGCAATTGTTTTTGTTTTATTTCCTGAGTCGTGTGAATACGATGTTATACAGAAAAAAGTGGTAGATTCAAATAAATATGATAATTACTGTCAATACTCCTTGGCACATTTTTACTTGAATTAAGTAAATTTTGTTTGGATCAAGTAAATATATATTACTTGAATGTAGAAAAAAGTGCTGTATTCAAGTAATATTTACTTAATCTAATCTAATTGAATCTAAATAAAAATTTGCTAATGAATACTGGAACAAATATTTACTCGAGTCTCTAGCACTCTCTTTTTTCTGTGTGCCAAGTATTCAAGAGACTCGATGAGATTTCGCTCGGAGAGTTTAAGAACCTAAGAATTCAAGGCACTTTAGTAAGTGTTCCAATTTTGTAAAAATGCCGATCCCGCGGCGTGAAAACGCGATCGGTGTCACGCGCTGCGGGTTTGTCCCGTAGGTCTTTAGCCGCCCCGGTCGCTTTTAGCGCCGAGTTTAGCCATGAATTAAGGCACGCAGGGAGCGTATTGTGACAATGCGCCCCTCCGACGTGGGAATCCGAAGGTAGGCGCGCTATGGGGCCCCCTGAATCGAGATACCCCCGAGCTATCCCATCGTTGACAAATTCGTGAGACCGTGATGGATGTCACTTTGGCATCCAGTCAGGGGAGCGACACACGATAGATGATCGAACGAGTCTCTCTGTCTGTTCCATACGATCCCTTTGATACGGTTACTTTGACGTCATAATTTAACGATTATTTTCAACTATTTCCTTATTTTATTTGCGAATTGGGTAAACACCTTGACATCATAAAGTTTCTGTATAATTCGATGAGGTGGACGATTAAGTTAAATCAAGTTCAATTATGGCTGAAGCTGAAACAAACCGAAATAGATTAAATTACATTAAAGATGAGATATTTTTTGGAAGTTTCGGAGAATTGACTTGAAAAAGCAGAGCACGTATCAAAGCACGTATCAAAGATCTGTAAACGGTATCAATAGGGCTGATTTTAGTTTCCTTCGCGATGAATATTTCTTATGAATATTATATAATTCTATTGAAGAATATACGTATATTCATTGGTGGATATATCTCTATAAAACATGAGAGAGAAAGAGAGTCTGGTGTTTCTATAACGTACGGTGACATACTGACTTCGAATAGTCGGACGGTGACTTCCAATGTAAGATACGTAATATATCCTATGCATTTGTTGTGTATGTGTATGTTTACGAGCATTCAATTCAGGCTCTATACAACGTGCCTCAAATATTACAAAGGAAGAAATATTTACAAAATATCTAATAAATTTTTATTAAAGACGTCGATTTAATTAGGTTATTTCAGCTTGCTTCATCAATTTTCTCTATCTTCGCCGATAAGCTAACAATAACTAATTACGCAGATTTTCGCTTTCCACCGCCATTTTTAGCGTTGAGAATATTTTATAAATATTTTCGGAAAAATTACAGATCTTTCTCGTTTTTCATTGGTGAATTGATTATAGTTCATTTGTTAAACCTCAATTTCGGATGAGCATTAAGAAATAGCATAAAATAACGATTCGATATTCGTGTAAATTAAAATGTTCTTTCAATTCACGAAAGTCTACTAATTCTCCTTCCACAGCAAAAAACATTTCGTACTTGTGTTAAAATTGCTCCTTGTTAAAATTTTCGTGTTAAACTTTAACATATCCGCGTGTTAATATATTGTGTTTATATTAACTCAACATTTGTATTATGTCAATATTCAACATGTGTAAATAACATGTTAAAATAACACTTTATACTTCAGTGCTGATTAATGTATTACTTTGGTCATTTCGGACATAAAATTTGTATTATCTTTCAACATATTCACCTCGTGTTAAATTAATAGAAAAATCTGAGTTCTGGACTGTTTGGGACATACGAAATATGTATTAAACGCAATGCAAACTTTTTCACCGTGCCCGATCATCTCGCGACACTTTGGCGATCGAGTTCAACGATCCGGCGTATTCGCGAGAAGCGTCTCTCGTTCAGGCACGAGCGTTGACGGGGGTAAAAGTGGCAAAGGAACGTTTTCATTATCCATTCGAACGGGCCGATGAGAGGAAAAGAGAGCCCATCACACAGATCGGCCGACGGGCGGAGGGCGCGAGGTCGCGCGGCGCGGGGAAAATTCGCGTCCCCTCGCGCGAGCCATCGCGCGCGCGGTCTGTCGTCGTGGCGGATAGCGCGCGGCTCCACGTAGCGAGAGAGACCATCGTCACTTTGATATGTAAATACCCTGCGCCGCAGGGTGTCTTGGAGCGTGTACTGGCACCGCACACGCACGTGGCCGCCGCGTACACGCGCACACACAACGTATAGGTTGCGGAGGTGCGCGCGCGCGATCCCGGCGAAGAGCGCCGGTGCCCGATGTGCATTTGCTTCATCGAACATGCCACAATGGAGCTGCCGCGACTACTACGGAGGCAAATCCGGGGGGAGGGTGCCCTCCGGATCCCGCTTCCTCAACCAGGGGACATCCAATATCGCCGTTATCTCTATCCTACGTGCGTCAATATTGGCTCGTCCCAGAGAGGCTCTCTGATGTCGAACACTTTGCGTTCCGCTGCTCTGCGCCAGCTCGAGGAAGGAAGGAAATCGGCAGCCGGAGTTGGGAATCGAGTTGAGAGAGCGGGCTCGCCGACGATTCATTTCGCATGCCGAGCCGTCGAGATTGTGTCATTCTTTGACCCGCGAGAAGCGTGTGCCTCGTCAGTGGTGAGAAAGAACGGCGCGATCGGCCCTCCGTGATTAATTACGAGTGACCGAAATTACTGATTACAAAGTAGAGGTTTTCATCGAGATTCCACTTCGGACTGTAGATTCTCGTTGCTAGAGTGGATGACTTTGGAAGTCTACAGAGACAGAATAGTGCTGTCAATTTCGACCACACGGAAATCAATTAGTATCAATTTAAGACTTATATTCTCATATATAAACAAGATTGTATAATCTTATATGAAGATAAAACCTGCTTAAATGGAGAGAATTAGGATATCATATCTTGTTATTCAAGAATAATTTTCATGAATGAGAGGAGAAAATACTGGATAGAAAGAACGATATCTTCGAACGGAGAAGTATATGAATTCGGAGATATCGTTTATTCTATCCAATATTTTTTCTTCTCAGTTGTTAACAATTATTCTTGAATAACAAGAATATGATATTTCTAGTGAAAACTACGTATACAATTCTTTCATGTAAGCAAGTTTTATCTTCATATAAGTTTATATATTCTTGCTTATGTATGAGAATATCTATCATTGATTTAAGATTATTTTTTTCCGTGTACCCATGAATTTATGGATGTTTGGGTACCCAGATAGTATTAATTCACGAATATACACACCCGAGTACCTGAGTAATCCCGAAATACCTGGATACTCAAACCGGCGAGTATTATCCGGGTATATCTCGATACTCGGATTACACTGACAGCACTAGGTGTCGTCCAGCGTGACGGCGCTAAATAATTACCGTTCGTTTTAGCGATCGCCGCACCGTGAGAAAGGATAAGTGCTCTAATGGCGTCGTATCGTCCAGCGATCTCTCGGAATAATCGGCCGGCGGCAGCGGCCGCCGCCGTCGCGCTGCCTCTCTACACCTTCCTCGAGTTACAGCCCGAGTTACACCCCGAGTCACACCCTTTCCAAATGATAGCGACTCGAAATGATAGCGGCGATAGTAGCGATCGTCTATCGTCGCATGCCAAGGAGCAATGTCGTCGCGCGAGCACCCACCTACCTAGCTACCTACCTACCTACCTACCTCGACGTGCATAACGTGCGATGCACGCTCCTCTCTCCCTCTCTCTCTTGCTCGTTATCTTGGCGGAGACAGAGAGAGAAAGAGCGACAGCATAGCGTGGCGCGACACACGTACGCGAAAGGCAACGCGAACTTGTTCGTATTGGTAGCCACGCATAATGGTGCCCGTTTAATGTTAACGACGCCATTTTCTGAATATGGATATCAACTGCCTTTGACTTCAGGCGCTCATGAATTTTCATACACGTCCGGGGCCCCGCGAGAGCTCCGCTCCGCGTCATGAAACCCGCTGAGGTTCCCTCTCTTTCTCTCTCTCTCTTTCTCTCTCCTTCTTTCTCGCTTTTTTTCTCTCTGTGACCATCATTTTTTTCGCTTCGATGATTACGATTCGCACACGCGGAACGACAAACTGGAAGAAGACCCCCGAAAAATGTGTGCCTCTGAGAGCACAACGATCGGCGGACAAAGATCGATCCCAGATCTTTCTTTCTCACGTTCCGTCTTTCTCTCTCGTTTCTCCGAATCTAACCTCTCTCTATCTTTCTCTCTATCTCCCTTTCGCGCAACGGAATGCTTAGGAATCGCGCCAGGATGTTTAAAAACTAAACCGATAACGGTTTGCGCCCCAATTATTACTTGCCGGCAATTATTTCCGCCTGGCGTTTCGCAGAAGCTCGATTACATCTCTCCTTCCTTCTCTCTCTCTCTCTCTCTCTTTTTCTCTCTTTCCTACCGTTCTGCGCGATTAATACTTTCTACCTCTGCCGGAAAATTATATATTCCTCCGCTATTTCATAACTGGCTATTAGCCGCTCGCCAAATCGATACACGCCCGATACGATCGCGCAGTTTGGAAATATCTTCCTACGCGATAAAAATATCCACGTTCGACGGACAGAAGCGGCCCATATCGTGGCACGCAAAAGAGAAAGAGAGAGAGAGGTACGTCGTATAGGCAGCCCTCAGAGGTCGACCGAGCGATGTCCATCCGACGGAATACACGCGGCCGATAAATGAGCGCAAAATGTCGCGAGGGCGGCAAATACACGCTGCGGGGGCAGCGTTTACTTGGCCGCGTGCGGCATGCAGCACGGCGAGAGTAGCGTGACTTCGGTGACGTCAGCGGCAGGTAAGTTCCGAGCACCCCACCACGGAATGCGCCTGCTGCAGGTGAGCAGGCGTGGTCTGCCTTCGACCAATGGTATTCGCGGGGCAGGACGATACCTGATAGCTCACCTGAGACGCACGCAACCTCTTTCGCCGCGATGTAAGCCGCGATACGGCCGCGTTAACGGCCGGCGCGATAAACGATTGGATCTGCGAATGCCGCGCGAGTGCGTTTCTCGCGCTCGCCTTCGCGGCCTCCTCGCGAAAACATTGACGTCGACTGTGAGACGCATCTCCGCGACGCTCCCGAGACCGCCGTCCGGGAGGAAGACTCGGAATAATCACCAGATGGGGGAGTGATGCCACGTTTCTTAGAATTTCAGTGTTGACATTTTTCAAGCAATTGATTATCCTGATTGACCGCATAGAGATGACATAATGAATATCATCGAAAAGACAAAGTAAATAACAAATATGTACATATACACGCAAGATATGTCAGCACAAAGAGCACCTCTTGGAAACGTAAATATGGGAACTTTAAAAACAATAAAAAAAATAACCGTCAAAAAGTTTTTCCTTCCATGGTATTCTTCAGTCAAAACTTAATTTAACTTAATTTAAATTGTGCTCTAAATACATTATATCATTATTTCCTATATCATTAGGAGTAAAAGAGATAATTGTTTTCTTTATGCTGGGGTACTCTGTATAATAAATGTGATATAATGATTATAATGATATGACAATGAAATATATAATATGATGACACAATAAATATTCAGAAGATAGGAGTAAACGTCTCGACAAATGGATCGTTAATTACATGAATCATTAATCATTTTAATGTGTATTTGCTTCCGTCTGTGTCTCGGACCCATTAATCGCGAGTTTTTTGGACCACTGCGAAAGAGAATGAGAGAGAGAGAGAGAGAGAGAGAGAGAGAGAGAATGTGGTAGCTTCTCGCTGACGTCCGTTTAACGGACACTAGGCGTGACGTCGCGAAACGTAATCTCAATTACAGACGTCTTAAATAATAATACAAATTAGAGGAATGGACCTCCTGAGAAGATAATTTCGCGGTAGCCTCTGATATTAGATACGGCTGCGAGCGAGGAGAGCAGCGGGACCTCCCAGCTGTCCTCCCACCGCGCGGAGATTACAATAATTACCATTCTTATTTGTCCTTCCCGCTGTCCTCCCCCCGCCCCCGCCGCTGCTGCCCGCGCCCGCACCCTCGACATCAATTACGGCCGACAAAGTCTCTCGCTTTAATCTCGAGATTAATCGCGGCCCTCAAACTGCGGGCAATTGCAGTTTCGGCGCGTGGATATATTCGCCATGGCTGTAAACTCGTTCCCAACGCCGACAATTAACAGGAATGTCTTCCTCTCTCCGGCTGGATCGCACGTGACGTACGTGAGCGCTTCGCCAAAGAGATGGTCGAGGTCGCGAATCGCGAAAGGAACTCGCTATTTCGCGCTCACGTGGACGAGCGACGTGACGCGACGGCAGAATGGAGAGTCGTGGAGAACGAAAGAATCGCGGTGCATTGAAAAGTGAGTTTGATTCGAGATATCTACCTGTACGGAGAAAAATAATTTTGCTGTTGCAGCGAAACCATCGTTACTACCGCATATTGTCGCATCTTTGCGACAACGGTAATATTTAGTTGGCATAAATTAGCGGATACTAAATTAGCAGATTATTCATAGTTAGAGCAGAAACAGTCTTGTTGTCACACAGTAAAAAATTTTGTGTTAAAAAAGGGCTATTGAAATTTTTGGATTGCTTTATGAAAATGTGAATATGTTAAAAAGTAATATATTAATAAGGTGAATTGTTAATTGTTAAAATGTTAACTTAATATATATTTATGTACTTTTTAACATATTCTTTACGTTAAAATAAGACAAAAATTTCAGTGTACTGAAAAATAAGTTTGATTGGATCTACCTGATAATGAACAGTCAAATACGTTTTGGTTGATGGAAATGAAATTTCTGGCTACAAGAACCAAATTTGGTTCACGAGAACTAAAAATGTTGTTTCCTTCAACCAAAACACGTTTATAATTGTCCGTTGTCAAATAAATCCAATTAAATTTTGTCTTATTTTTTAGCACGGAAAAAAATTTTGCTGTTGTAGCGAAACCACATTGTTGCTACTGCATATTCGCTGCAACAGTGATAAAATTTAATTAGCGTAACCAAATTATCGATTTATTCGTAATTAGAGCAGAAACAGTTTTGTTGTCAAGATAGAAACATTTTGTCGAGTGAATTTGCCCTCAGGATACGTTAATTTGCTGTTAGAACAAAATAATATTTTCCTACATTTACTAATTTATTCTTACAGCAAAATAATTTGTAGATTCGGCAAATGGCAATTAATACTTTTAACAAATCACTTTGCTGTCCACATGGTAAGCAGATTTATTGCAGTATAAAATTTACTGTACCAATAAATTACTTTTCTCCATGAGTGTACCGCCAGAAAAAAGACGCCGGATTGCGGAAACGCAGCATCCGTCTCTGCCACATTGTTTCAGCGAGCGGAAAGAGCGGGAACCCACGGGCAATCACACAACAGATGCCCCCGTGGTCTTTGTTCTTGATTCGTTAGCGCACGCGCGCGGTAAAAGTCACGGCGGCGAGAATATTAGATTTGTGATTGGAAATTTTCGGCCAAACGGGCGCGACGCTCGAACGCGACGAGACAATGAGTCCGCGACATCCTGCGAGGTAACCCGAGACACCCGTAATCATCGCGGCGGCGTCCGTCAAAGGGCCATACATGCGCGCGCGAGAGAGAGAGAACCTACCTCCTGGGCCGATAATTCGTCGGAGGGGCACCCCGGGACCCCCGCGGTGCTCCACGACGGGAGTTTGCCGGGTACGCCCCTGAAGGCGCAAGATCTAAGGGTGAGAGCACACGCGCCAGCACCCTTTGCCGCCGCGGACGACGTCGCTTCCGCACCCATCGGCCGCGATTTCGGGCCTCTTTCATGCAGCACCCCTCTCTCTCTCTTTTTCTCGTTCGATCTCATTCTTTCTCTCTCTCTCCTTCTCTTTCTCTCCTTCGCCCCCTTTTGCCACCCTTTGTGCTTATGCCCCGCGCGCTTTATCGCAGGTATGGTGGGAAGTCTCTCATCGCGTTTCGGCCGAAAGGAATCGCAAGCGAACCCGTTTCTCTCACGTTGACGCCCACCGGAAGCAGCTGAATTCGGCGCCCGGACGCTTTTACCTTTTCAAGATGCAGGGGTGCGCGGATCCGATTACGAGGACGTGCTACGCAACGTACGTTGGGTGACCGTTTCAGCTCTCTCTCTCTCTCTCTCTCTCTCTCTTTGCGCTTTTGTACCGAGCCGATTCGCGATGGAACGCGCCGGACGCGACGAACGCGTGTCGTCGAATCGTTGGTCGCACTTCGCCTCGTTAACACGTGAGCTGATTTCTTATTAATCAACTGACAAGAACAAATGATGATCGAATGATTAAATAAGCAGTAAATAAAGAAATACAGAGGCGCAGGCGAGCTGAAAGCAAAAACTTTATAAATATAATATTTGCGACGGTAATTGCTGCAAGGGACACTGCTAGTAGCAGCGTTCGTGAACTCAAGGGCAGTAGCAAAGGCTTATCATAAATTCAGTCAAGCGAATCATTAACTTTTAAATCTAGCGGCGCAATTCCTAGAATTATCCAATTGCCTTAACTGAACACCAGCGAGATGTATAATTATGCGATTTTTTCCATTTTCTTTTATTTCCTTCTTCTTTATCTTTTTTGTTTAGTTTAAATTACGAATTAATCGTTGTACTTCTTTTCTTTACTATAACGTTTTTAGGGGACTTAGCTCCGGATTGTCAATAAACGCACTTATTTATCTATCTGTATATTTAAGTTATTACAGGTACGGAAAATGTAACTTGAAATATTTTTTATCTTGTTTCAACGGTTCTCTGTTGACAGTATAAGCAATTTTTTAGATAAAAATAATTATATCTTACTATGTAAAATGATAAGACGCATAATGTTGGTAACCAGTGTTTAACGCGCCATTCAATATACCAGAAAAGCATCTACGGCTGCTATCAAGAGAGCAAGGAATTCTTCGCGATTTCAGCGGTAGTAGAGGTGTGCGAATATAGTCGAATCGAATTGAATCGAATCTTTAATAATATGCTCGAAGTTGAATCGAATCGAATCTGTAATTTTCATGTAGAGTCGAATCGAATCCCTTTAATTCGAATCGAATCTCTTTAATTCGAATGCGAATTAAATTCGAATTAGATTTCCCGAGATTTACATACTAATTTGAAAGTAATAAAGTACTTTCAATGCTATTAAGAAAATATTTTCTTCAAATGGGCAAAAATATTAATCGCTGCATAGTTTTAAGAAAATCCTCCATCAACCACAAGGAAAGTGCTATGCTAAATGCTAGAAAATTTATACGTATTAGATGAGAAGTATGCAGAGAGTTTATAAGCCAATAGATACATATGTATATATGTAATCATATTTTATAAGCCGGTAAATTTGTGTACATATCTGAAAAATTATGGAATTAATTATTTTTAATTTTTTATATAAGCCATGTATTTTTTAGTAGTATTTTCAAACTGCATGTCTACCTTACAAGGCATCCTGTATTTTATGATCAGATCCTTACCAAATTATTTAGAAAAAGAACACTTTTACATGTATAATTTTGTTTTTAACAGTAAAGAATTAACTTTGAGAAACTATTTTTTAATTTCAATGATCTATTGCTTTATCATTTTCTGATATAAATGAAGCGATCGAAAGACGTGACCGATTCGGAATTACCGAATTATTCGAATTCGAACCTTTTAAATTTGATGACAAACAACAGTGATTCGATTTGAATTCAAACGATTCACACCCTTCTATAAGATAGAGGAGGAAAAACCGTCGTGTAATAATTTTGTATGATCGTAAAAACTGTACATATCGTGTAACAATTAATAGTAATTACTATAACTAATGACAATAATAACTGATAAATCGCGTAATAAAATATAATTAAATAGTCGTAAATTAGGAAATTTGGATACTCGTGAATTCGACGTCTTGTCTAATGCACCTAATTAAAAATTATTACGTAGTCCTCCCTGGAGGCGTTCGCGCGTCCAGGAGAATCCGTGGAGAATCGTAAAGAGCGCTGCTAACTCGAATTTCCGGTGGCGTCCGGCGGCGAAGCGCTAAACCGGGACTCTCAGAGTCTGTTACGAATTTAATAACATATCAGTTTCTCTAATGAGTTGAGCAAACAGTAATCCCACCGGACTCGCCGCCGCTGCTGACGCCGCCGCCCAAACGTCCCAAACGAATTCACAGATTCACGGGGCCCCGGCGGAGAGTGTGTCGGCGGGACAAAGGAAAATCCTTTGTGCTCCCGCTGGATATCCTTGCTGGCTGCGACCCCGCCCACGCAGTCGTTATTACAACTTTTTTCCTGCCGTTTTCGAGGCCGCTCGCGCAGCCAGGCGCGCTCTCAGATCAAGGATTCGACGAAACCACCGAAAATGAATTAGACCGGGCCGGAGCAGAGGGTGGATTTCTAAAAAAAAAAAAAGAAATAAACTGGGAAAATATCTCCCGATCTCTCCGAAACGACGACGAAACTCGGGCGAACTAATCGTTCACCGTCGACGTCGTTTGAGAGAAAATTTAAGGCCGCCCGACGGACGGACGCGGCCAACAGCCGTCGCACAACAAATTCCTTCGTCTTTCTCTGCCCTCCCCTCCCTCCTCTCTTTCTCTCCCTCACTCTTTTTACGCTCTATTTTCTCCTGTCGTTACGTGTACGTTCTTAAATTCGGGAATAATCCAAGTATCGCTACGCTATAAAGGCTTACAAGTAATTAAACCTCGTGGTTCGTTACGTTGAGCGCGGACGTAACTCTCACGCTGGCGGAGCCGCGCTTCAAACTCCCCTCATGCCACGGAGGAAGTGTCGAAGGCTAACGACTCTCTTCGTTAGCTGCGGATGGGGATCGTCGTGTTAGAGCCGCCGTCGTCGTTGCGAAACATTATCGTCGCGCGGATCGCTCGATTTCTCGCTGGCGTTCGTTCTCGCACTTTTTCGCCACCCTCGGCTTTCTTATCCGCGGCGTCGTTGGATTGCATCGAAAATTTCGGGGGTCGACAAGAAGAAGAGAGAAAGAGAGAGAGAGAGAGGGGGGAGGGGAAAAAGAGAGAGAAAGAGAAAGACCGACCGGTCCACGCCCCTGCCGCGATAATTCCAAACCCGGCTGGGTACGCGTGTGTGCTCCTGAGAGGAACGGCGGAATAGCGCGTGTGCGGCTACCGGCCCTGAAGAGGTTTCAACGGCAGCACACGCAGGGGCGTATCAAGGACGGACCGAGCCAACGCCCCCGTCGACCCCTAGGTGGTCCAGGGCGTCGCTGGGTGGTACGAACTTTAATTCCGGACGAGAGTTCCCCGCCGGCGGCTCACTACGAATATGCCATTCACGCGCCCGTTCGCCCGCCGCATCCTCGTCCTTCCGACCCCCGATTATTCGATTACGCCGAATCTACGTTCTCTCTCTCTTTCTCTCTCCATCCTCGTTCAACGATGTCCGTGTAATTTAAGTGTGAGAATTTAATTCTCGTCCGAAACGCGGCCACGACCACAGGCCCGTTTCCGAGTTTATCCTTCTATTTCCTGAACTGCCTCGTAAAGAGGTGGAGGAGAAGGTAATATTATGGCTCCTCTTTCCTTTAATATTTCCGAATTATTGACGAATATCGACGAGTGCTAACGATTACTTATGAGATCATTTGTTTAGTAGCCTGCCATTACGTAGTAACGTTAATATGCCAATATCCAATAGCCGGCATTTATCAGAATGCATTTCTACTTTCGAACATTCCGAAATAGATTTAAAAATTTTAACCAAGTTTTTAAATCTATTTTAACGGAAGGCCATATTACCACCTTGTTCCTCTCCGACCCACTAAGCAGTGCTGCTAGATTGTTATAAATAACCTAAGTAATAAATATAACTTTGAATCTAGAATCAATTGAAAAACACTTTGACGAATGTGATCGTTAAGTTTTCAATTAAAAATATTTATAATTAATAACGTTACTATATAAAATGTAAATCGGGGGCTATAGTATTACATTTTTCTCTACCATTTAGCGATAATTCATCATGCTTTTCGTTAGCCGGCACCCTTAACGCGAGCGAAAGATGCCGACGTAGTCTCGTCATGTGAGACGATCGTTGTCGGTGTATTTTGGCAGGATGCACAAAGCAGCGCGCCGGAAGGCAGGCCTGCCGGGAGCGGGTCGCGTTTCTCTCTGTCTCTCTTTTTTTCGCGTGGCATTACATAAATTCCGATTAACAACGGGCAGCGGCAGCGGGAATCCAGTAGCCGAATCGCAGATCGCATAAACACACACGGCTCATTAGCCGCGAGTGGGTTTAGGCAGGCGGAGGCAGAGATAGGTGGATAGGGTCGGTCGCCTTTTATAGTCGAAGGTGGCAGCGCGGCAGCCGCCCCCTCGAAACGACGAAAGCACCGTCCCGGTTTACGACGGGACATAAAGCCCGCGGACATCCCGGAGGAATACGTAGCGGCCCTCTCCTCTTCTTTCGTCCTCGTCGTCTCCTCTTTTTTCCACGTGCGCGGGATTTCCACGAGCGACGGGCCTTTATCTCCCAGTGCGATGGGTTGCTCCCATCTGCGCTTGACGACGATCGTCATCGTCGTTGCCCGCCAGACCCGGAGAAATCGTGAGAGGAGAGAGAGCGCCGAATGTATAAACGTCGATGTCGCGGGAGAAAAGGAGGAAGTGTGAAACGTGGCCTTTCTTCGTGGAGCTGATAATGGCGAGATGAAGAATTCGACGAGCGGAAACGTCGTTTCTCAATGCGTTCGGATGGAGGTAGAGTATCCGTCAATTCCGCGTTAAGACTCCAGAGGATCGATCATGAATCTCTTCTTCTAGCAGGAACTCGTGAAAAGTGAAAATTTTCCAACTTGGAAGAGCGTATTTGGAATGTCCACTTTTCATGAGGTCACGCCAGGGAAAAAGGTTCATGATCGCCTCCTTGATTGCAGTTGTTTTTTTTTGTAACGAAGTTAGAAGTGAGAAAATACATGCCCACAATTAGCGTGCTACTTTTAATTTCTATTTTTAATATCTTCTAAACTAAAAATAAAATTTTGATGAACTACCATGATATTAAAGACTAATATACAGATGTTATACACAAATTTCGGAATTATCGACCATTTTGTTTTGAAAATATAGCGATGTCAAGTTTATAATTAATAGTGATACTCGAAATACGTATACATATGCACATTTCATCACATACATCTTCTTTTATTATCTGTGCATTTCTGTTAGATCAACTGATACATAAATATAGTATTAATAAGAAAAAATAATGTTTTCGTATATTTGCAATATTGCACATACATGTCTATATCCCAATTTCGTTTCAAATTAACATTCATTATTTAGATAATAATGATATAAATGTATAGGAACGTAACCTTGATAAATATTAAATTTATGAGTGGCCACCTTGATGCTCCACTGAAAATATAGCACTAATGGGCAACACGTCCTTAAAAACATTCTTCAACCATTCTTCACTGGTTTTGTATTAAAGTGACGATGACGGACACTGTGAATATTCCAATACAAAAGCATTGAAGAACGTTTTGACGGAGGATTGACGGACTCCTGTCTGCTGACGTCTAAGCGGATAGTGAGAATCAAGTCGAACTCTCGACGTATCGAATTGTCAGAGTGTTCTATAAAAGAACGGTGTGGGAGAAACGGAGGGTGAGAAACGTTCTCGGAGAACGAGTGAGTGAGCCAGGTCGACCTATTGAACGGACGGACGGACGGACGGGCGAACGAACGAGTACGCGTCCGATGAACGAGCCGCCGAGCGTAATTTTAGCATTCAAGGAGTGCGCGTATTAGCGGGTCGCCGTGTCGCTGACAGGTGCGATAGTCTACAATTCGGAGGGACTGATTGATGGGCGAATTGATACGGTCTGGGCTGTCGCGTAATTTCACGCTGGTAATGATACGCTTACGTATGTAGTAGCAAAGGACGACTCTCGTGCATGGTGTGACTTAAAAACGTCTGTCCTTCGATAATGACACGGTGTACAACGCGGTGGTTGCATCACGACGCACACGTTGAGCGCGAATTATTTTGCGGCCCACGGCTGAAGCGTATGAAAATATACAAATTAAAGAATCGAATGTCAGCGATCTGTCGGAATGTTTCATCGAGGCAACGTCGGTTCGGTCTGTTCATTTTTTTTTCCTGTAGTTTTAAAATTTCCGAATAAAACGCTTATTTCCCACTTTCCGCGGTTTCTATCTCAAGAATACAAAAATTCGTTCAGGAAATTTAAACTATGACAACTCCGAAGAAGGATAAATTCTAATATAGTCCTTATATGAAGAAATTCTATATATATACTTCCACTAAAAATATTATATTTTTGTTATCCAAGAATAATTTTTATGAATTGAAGGAAAAAATAATGAATAGAGAAGAACGATACAATTCTCAATTTGAAGATATCGTTTTTTCTATCTGATACTTTTTCCACTCTATTCATGAAAATTATTCTTGAATATAGCTTGAATATTTTGGAAAGATAAATTCTAATGAAAAACTAAACACGAATGTTTTAGTGTCATTAGATATTAATAATATAAATTTATTAATATAATGATTTTTCGTTTAGAAAAATTCACGTATGTTTGTTAAAACTTGTCATATTTTCGTACCTTTCTTCGTAAAAAAAGCAAGAAACTCAAAAATCCGCTGAAAATTGGGAAAAATGATTTTTTCGAAATTTTAAAACTATACTTTTTTCCGTCTCTTCATGTTTCATCTTTCGTCTTTTCTTTTTTTTCTTATCCGAAACGTTTCGCGTCTCGAGACGTTCTGGGACGAATTAGAAACTCACTGACGAGTCGACTTTTGTATCTTGGCGGAAAATGATGCGAGATTAATTACCATGGAATCAGTGCACGATCACGAGCTGAACGAACACGCTTCGAAAGCACAATGGTTTGATACGCTATACACAACATAAGCGTAAGTAAATAATAACATAACACGAAAGTGCATCGTGTTACTTAGTATTGCTATGTGATCTCGAACGGTATTTCATTTCTCCGGCAACTTTCTAGAGCTTCCACGCGCCTCGGAAATGCGGAATAAATCCTACATTGATGATCGTCGCTCTTTTTCGAGGCATGAGATCGACTTTCAAGTAGGATTCCGCAAAAAATATTGATGTCAAGTAAACATCGATGGGTAAATGTCGATACATCAATATTTTTGCATGTAAATTATTCGATGTAACGTCTTACGATATTTTACCGGTTTTGTCTTGGATATTTTTCTTTTTACAATAATCCCAAGCCAATGACAAAGTCGTTTGAATTATCTTTGTACCTAAATATGCCACCAATTAGTCATTCAGATGACAAACCATTAAAAATGTAGGAAGAAATAAAAGAAACATATATATATATAAAATAAGACATTATTTTATATAAATATATATATATATATTTTTTGTATAAAATAATGCCACAATTTATATCTGTAGTAAAGACGCCTGTGCCGTCAGGAAAATTATTTTCCATGGCGGGATTGATATTTACAAAGAAATCACTCAGAAGAAAAATTGTTATCACAAATATTATTCTTGCAGTCTATAAATAAAAGTTTATGATACTTGTAATCCACATATTTGTATTCGCTAATTAAATAAATAACATGTTATATCAAAACAGAAGAATATGTTATCAGAAGATTTATTAATAACATTAGATAATTAATTAAATACTCTTACCGTGTGTAAAAATCACATGTATTATAAAAGAATATAATTTCTAACAAAAACATCGATGTCGACAAAATATTGATGCTACCGAATTGATATTCATCGATGATGGATGTTAAGTTTCGACAACAATTTCGATATCAAATATCGAAGTCACTCCTACCGGTGCAGATCCTACTTTCAATCGCTCTTTTCAAAAATCGGCGATTCAACGGTCCGCAACGAAACGGCGAGGCGATGATGTTTCGCGTAAAACTACGACGATCCGCTCCACCGCGGCGCAGCTAACGGCCCGCGATTAATCATTAAGCCGCGCGTGGCCGAAGGATAGCTGTTCCGCACGCGTAATTACCGCCGCTTTACTTTTTCACGAGGAATCACCCTCGCCCGCTCCCTGCGGTCTATCGCACGGCTAATTTATAAGGAACGCAGCAAACCCCAGCGCGACTGACACGTATCGCACCAACAAACGAGTCGCGCCGAGCTATCCGCCTTTTTCGCAGAGGAGTCCTGCATAATGCATTCAAAATATTGCTGCTTGCCTTGGTACCGAGCATCTACGATCGATATAAGTCGAAACATGGCTACGTTCAGGTGCTGTCGAGTGCACGCTCGCGCTAAACCGTCCGCCCGTTCGCTCGTTCCCGTGTCACGCGCCCCGCTGTACCGTTGAAAATGGCCGATAATTGCACACCGCGTTTTCCTCTCGTTGCGATGCTCACATATGCGCCTTCTCGCACAGGTACGCGCAATAAAATTGAACGTCGATTAACGCGAGCGACCGTCTGTCGGAACAATGAAAAGCGATACTCTGATTGTCGTCGCCGTCGCCGTCGACGTCGCTGTCGCCGCTGTGTCGCGATGCAAACCCTTTCCTCGAATATGTCGCGTGTGCTCGGATTATTTCTTCCATGTGTTTAGGATTATCTTTGAATATTAAGAGGAAAACAGACAGACAGACAGTCGGAAGGGAGGAGAGAGAAAGAGAGATAGAACACGAACGCGTTATTGCCCGGCGTCACGGATGCATTACCGAGGGATTTACGCGGATGCACCCTGTCGTAAGTCGCACGATCGTCGTGTACACCACTCCGAGTAGAAATGTATTTAATCGATAAAAATTAGTAGCTACACTGAGAAACCCATGTAGTTGAATCAAATAAACTCTTGTTTGACTATGGGCAAACAAACTTTTTAGTTATAAGAACCAAGATTTAGTTCTCTGAACCAAAGGTTTGGTTCTTTGAAACTTCTGAAACTTCAGAAAACCATACCTTCGGTTTAGACAAACAACCAAATTTTTGTTATTACAACCAAAAAACCTGTTTAATGTATAACACACCAAAAAACTTGTTTGCCCATAGTCAAATAAAAATTTTGTTGATTCAATTAAATCGATTGCTCAGTGTATCTAGTATAGGTTAGATTAAATTTTCCAGCTTGTTATTAGTTCATTGCTGGCTGATTATTCACTAAAATAAAATCGGTTTAGTGATCTAGCCGTTGTTGTCTAATCTTTACCTATCAAATATAATAAAGGAGATGGCGCTGTCTATTCTAAAATATATAATCTAGCCACTGTATATTCACTAGCACTTAAAAATAAGGTATTAAATTAAAATTCGTTATTCCATAAAAGAATCTTAAGAAAGTAGAAGTGAGCGTTATGTTACTGCCTGTTATGCAACTAGTTACAATCTTTATCTCGTAACTGTAATTTCTGTTTAATCATCGGTTATTTTATTTATTTACCCACTAAGAGAAGTATGCGTCACATTACGAGCTAGCAGCGACGTTGGACATAAATTTATTATCTCGTAGCTGGATACGAGGTTCAATTTCTATTATGGATTGTGTGTAGCCACGACTTTCGTTCTCCGTGATTGAAAATCTCGAAACTTCGTTATGTGAAACCGCAGGACAACGTATCTCTCTCTCTCTCTTTCTCTCTCTCCATTTGAGAATGATGAAAGAGAGAGAAAAAAAGAGTTGCCGGTTCTATCGCGTCGTGGGGAATTACGTGTTGTCAGCGATGTCGTGGAAGAACCGCGTCATATCCCGCGCAAAACAGGACGCAAATGCGTCTCCGAAGGCAGCAATCGCGCACTAAGCCGTCAGTGTGTGTACAGGAAGCTTTAATAGTTTTATCATTTACTAAGCTCAAAGTCATTAGTGACTTCTCGTTACTCGCATCATGTCTCTATACAGAAAAAAATTACTATCAATTCAAGACTCATGTTCTCATATCAATTTATTTCACAGAAATAAGGTTCATCTTTATGAAATAAATATATATGAGAATATTGGTCTGTAGATTCTATGAAATAAATTTTTTTTCCACAAAAAATTTTTAAGTATTTTTTTCTTAGTGTATATCACATCATCTTATCATATTACACCATATCATTTATGCATGGAAAAAATTAGTAACAAAATTCAAGATTTATATATAAGCAAAAATATATAGTCTTATATGAAAATAAAACTTATTCTTATCTGAAGAAATTCTATATAATTCCACTAAAATATATTCACGTTCTTCAAGAATAATTTTCACGAATAGAAAGGAAAAATATTGGAATTAGGAGAAAGAACGATATCTTCAAATCTGGAAATTATATCAGTTTGTAGACATTATTCTTCTCTCTATTTAGTATTTCCTCTTAATTCATCAAAATTATTCTTGGATAACAAAAATATAATATTTTTAGTAAAGCTATATATATATATATATATATATATATATATATATATATAGAATTTCTTCATGTAAAAATTGTAATTTAAAGAATCATATAATGTTCATCTTCATATAAGATTATATATTCTTGCATATGAGAATATGAATCTTGAGTTAATATTAATTTTTTTCCATGCACATATGATATGATGGTGAGGATGTAACATAATAAATTATATAGTATGATATGATATGCAAAATTAGCAATTAAAATTAACATAATGTAACGATGACATAGATGTCAATCTATCAAAATGCCTCATTATTCGATTGATAAGCGACCATAATGTGAACATATATTTAGACACGTTGCGAACGACTAGAAATCATCATTAAGTTTCGGCCCGGTAAATGAGGGCTTTAATGAAGTTCGATGTACGCGACCGGTATCGATGAGACGCCGAAAGCAGCTCGCGCACACGCGAACGTCGCTTCGTCCGTCGAATAACGTGGTGCGCGGAGATGCAAATAAACCGATTGCGGTTCTTGTGCATGCTGTCGCGTTTGCGGTACCGGCGCAGCACCAGTCGGGTTGCACGTGTAGAGAGAGAGATGGCAACGATAACGGCCGAAGAGTCGGCCGAAGGGCTGTAATTAGCGCGCATGTGGCAAGAAAGGCAAGAGGGCAAACCAGGGTCGCGGCAATTGCGCGGGCGCGCTCACGATTAATTAAATAATGATATAATTGACTCGAAGGGCAGGGCAATTAGCTGATTGATACCGGAGTCCGCGAGCGAAGGGAGGTAGAATGACAAAAGGAGGGTTGGGGATCCGCGAGCCGGGTTGGCGGACGATGAAAGAGAGAGAGAAAGACAGAGGGAGGGAGAGAGGGCGAGAGGAGGGGGAGGAGGAGACACAGAGCCGGGAGGACGCGCGGAGCCGGAGGGAAATTGTTTCATAGAAGTTGCATGCCGCGCAAATGACGAGAGAGCGGGGCTGCAATTTATTTGCAATTTGCATTCGATTTGCCGGCGGGATTTATCGCGATCCGCAACGCAAATTGATCGAATTAAACGAACGTGGAGGTAAGTAGAATTGTGCGCGCGCCCGCGCACGTCTCTCTCGCTTCTTCAGGGTCAGTCACGTCCGGGTTTTACTTCACGTCCGCGGTTTTCGCGACGTTTCTGCGGTGACCATTGATTATTCTTACGAACGACGGCGCGATCGCCGATGATCGCATTTCCGGGAACGGTTTACGACGCGATAACTAGAGCAATATCGTAATCGATGTTCCGAGTATATTAATCAGAATACTCACGGCTCGTGCGAGAGGAAAGAACGAGAAAACGATTAAGGACAGTGCGATGATACGACGGGATACCCGTGACCAAAAGTTTTCAAAGTCGTCCGAGGAATCTATCTGCGACCAAGAGAAGGCGATGATATGACTGAATACACGAAAAAAAACTCGGTTACTGTAACTGGGGACCAGGGACCAGGTGAAGACTCGGTGACAAGGAAATGGTGTCTTTGTTACCGCGACTGAGAACGTTTCAGCTGCATTAAAACTCGGTTGAGGCAACTGAGAGCGAATGACTGACTGAGTAGAAATACCCTACAGAAATCTTTCTGTTCGTACTTAGATAGAAAAATAGTATCAATTCAAGACTTATATTCTTATATATACAGAGAAAGAGATTTCTTTGGATTCAATAGAATTTTTTTAATTAAAGTAAATTTGTCTTTTGGAACAAAGCAAACAGACAGGATTGCTTGGTTTTTCAAACAGTAAATATCTTTGCGTCAAATAACATATTTCTTTTGTATTTTCGTTCAAATATTACAATAATTGTTATGAGCAATAAATTATTTGAAATAAGTAACATTATATTAGAAAAATATTGAAGAATTTCTTTTTATTTCGGTAAAACAATATTTAATATATGAGGGTTGGTTCATTAGTTCTCTGAAACGAAAATGAAGAAAGTTTGGTAAACCAAAACGAATCGAAGGAAGAATCAAAATAGTTCGGAGAATGAAACCTTGGTTCTTATAACCATTTGTTTGCACCTACCCAAACAAGAATTTAGTTTGAGCCAACTAAACGACTTTCTCAATGAAGTTCTACTAAAATTATCATATTCTTGTTATTAAAGAATCATATTTATAAATTGAGGGAGGTAAAAATATTGTGGATAGCAAGAATGATATCTTCAAATATAGTTCTTAGATTGAAGATATCGTTCTTTCTATCCAACATTTTTCCTCTCAATTCATAAAAATTATTCTTGAATAACATAAATATATTTTTAACGAAACCGTATTTTTCATGTAAAAGTAAATTTTATCTTCCTATAAGATTATATATTCTTATTTATACATGAAAATATGAATCTTGAATTAATACTACTACTTTTTTCTGTGTACAGTCGAGTTTTCTGGTTCCCAGGCAACGGAAAATTCAGTTGACGGAATAGTTGGTTTTTCCCGTGCACCCGCGTACACAGAATCTTTCAAAGTCACCCAAAAAATTTAATTGCTATCTGAGCGACCCGAATACACCTCGTGTTACATTCGCGAACGGACGTTCTGTCGAGCTGGAAAAAACATTAATCGACCGTGTAAACGCGCAGGAACGCAGATACGCGAGATCGCCACGTGTCGTCTTCGCGCCACTTGGTTTCTTCCTCCTCTTATCTCGGGACACGATTCCTCAGCCGATCGCGAAATCTAAGGTAGTCCCCTGCTCCGCCCGGTAACTCAGCACGGATGTCTCGGAGAGAAAGATGCGGCCGGCGCCAAGCAATCCTTTGATGCTCAGCCGCGCGGACGCTTTTTCAGGTAGCCACAGACGCATTAGTCACCCCTCTCGTTCTCCCCTCCCCCCGATCCCGCTCCTGCCGTTGCGGCCGAGGCTCTCGGCGCATCCTGAGGATGCAGGTATCTAAATGAGCTGCTCAGAATCGTTAATAGGCTACGGGGCTTCGGCCGAACACGTGTCAACATCGCTGATACGAATCGGTCCCGGTGTCTCTCGCTCTCCCGAGGAAGAGATAAACCGCGAGGATCAATCCGGACGACTTCCTCGTACGCGTAAAAGCGCGCTCGGCCGGGTTACTATTTACCGGATTCCCGCTCATAAAAATCAACCCGCTCGCTTCGCGCGCGTTCCGACTCCGTGCCAGAACTTGAAGACAACCTTCGAGCGCGATTCCCGAGATTAACGAGGATTAATTCACCGCGCGACGGCGATAATGTTTTTCCGAAAACGTCGGCGATAATAGCCGCGCTTTCATTGTGGCGCGTTGAAAAACGAAGGAAGAGAGATGGTGAGAGAAGGAGAGAAAGAGGGGGAGAGGGAGTACGCGCGTCCTTTGTTCGCCGTAAAACGGAGTATAAAGCCATCAACCTGCCAGCAAACCGCGAGCCGCGGCGGCGGCAGCTTCTTCTTCTGCTCCTTCCTTTTTTTCCTTCTCTCTCGCTTTTTTCTTTTTTCCAGAGTACACCCAACCTTGGCGCCAGTCGAGGGAGCCAAATCACGGCCTCATTATAAAGTAATTAAAACCCATTACTAATGCTATCCTTTATCGAGGGAAGAGCGAAAGGAGAGAAGCCGACACAATAAAGCGGCAGTCAGACCCTCGTCTTGTGCCGTGCACCGCGCAGCCCCGCAGCCAAAACCTTGAATTTGGCTGTATAATCCAATAGTAATTCAAAGTGCGACGGGACATATCGAACCCTTGGACCCGTCAATATCCGTCCCGTGATGACCTTCGGATAGGGTCGTCACATGTTTTAATTGAATCCGGCCGAGCGCGTAAATGGAACGCCACTGTCCGCGCGCGGACATTACGCACATCTGCGAACGTCGTCTTTTCGCGCGATTCGCGAACTATCCGTCCGTCGGACACGGCGTAGGGAACGTGTACCTCAATTAATGCGGGAGGATTCGCGGGAGGACCGAGACGGAGAGGAAAAAGAGGACTTGGAAGAAATTCGATTAAGGGCCGGGAAAAACGAGCGAGATTCGTTACAATAATCCACGGATATTATCGGGCGCGTCGCGATGCGACGACGCGACCGGTAACTTTCGGCAACCTTGTGGTCCCGGTGCCGGGACTGCCAGAAGAAAATGACAAAAAGCGGCCTCAACTAAATAAGGCCGTGACGCAGCCGCTGGCGCCGGGGGTCTGTTCCAACTCATTACCCGATTCTTCGCGGTGTACCTGCATCACGCTGGGAGGTTCGCCCGCTCGAAATTCGGCAAACGATATCAAAGGATTTCTCGGTAGGATGATAGATGTATTTTGCCCGGGAATATTAATCACGATCGTTAAGTACGACTCGGCTCGCGCGTGATCTCGTCCGGGACAAAGTCGCCGACGCGCCTCTAAGGGCTCGACAACGGCGGAAACTTTGAAGACGCGACTCTCTCGTCTCGTGTCTGTCATCACGGTGAAATAAACTTAAGAGAGAAAGTTGGCTTGCGTTTCTCGCTATTCTAATGATATACAGGGTCCCAAGATTCCCGCATGTGAAGTATACAGGGAGATTTTTTATATCAAAAGAAGTAACTTTTTCCTTTAACAAAATTGCGTTCGAATAATAATATCCGAGAAACAAGCGATTGAAAAATAGAAGTTTCCACGAGCTAAGCTTTGAGTGAACAAAAGGATAGCAAAATTATCTTTCTCGGACAATTTCAAGTAGACTTTACTGGAAAAGAATTTCAATCTCACCGTTTAACTTCAAAAATATGTTATGTTGAAAATTGAAAGTCACTATAAATTTTTCTCGATATTTTTGCTAAGGGAAAAGTTATTTCTTCTAGTATGAAGAATTTCTCTGCACATTCCTGTGTAAATGATATGAGAAATATAAATTAATAATGATAAATTAATAATAATTAATCCTCACAAGGAAAGGAGGATAGAAAATATTCTACTGAGTAAATTTGTCTTTAAAATACGTTAATTTGCTGTTAAAACATAATAATGTTTTCCTATATTTATTAATTTGTTTTTACAACGAAATTATTCAGTAAATGGTAAACAGTGACTGACAAATTTTGTTACGACAGCATAAAATTTGTTCTGCTAGCAAATTATTTTTCTCCGTGTAGGACGTGATCAGAATGGTGAAGTCATGAATAATCCAAGTATATGAATATGCATTCTGTTTGATTAAAGGAAAGAGCATAAAAATCATATAGAACAATAAACAAGAATATTTTTTTCAAAAATCTTTTAATAATATGATAAATAACATTTTGCTGTAATCATGAATGACCCCTACCTTTCCTTGTGATAGTTAATAATATGTGATGAAAGATATGAATTAGATGATATATAAATGATATGATGATATAAATGATCTAATGATGTAATTGATACGATATAAATTCAGACTTTTAATTTTTCGCACTCACGTGTGCGCAGTTTGCCCGGAGCGTAAATATGCAAAGTCGCGGAGGCGATCGCGCGTCCCTCTTAACTCTTGTATGCATATCGACCTGCACCTGGAAGTACGAGGGCAGTCCGATAAGTACTTAGCCTACAAAAGAAAAAAGAAAATTTTGGAAAAGTGACGATTTATTTCTCAATATAGTCTCCTTTTAGCTCGATACACTTGACCCAGCGATGCTCCAACTTCTTTAACCCATCTGAAAAATACGTTTTCTCGAAGTCTGCAAAGTAGGCCTCCGTGGCGGCGATGACCTCCTCATTCGGCCAAATTGGTCGAATTGGACTACGAACTGCTGCCCCATCCACCGTATTCTCCAGATTTGGCCCCGTGCGACTTTTTTTGTTTCCAAACTTGAAAAAGTCACTCGCCGGGCAGAAATTTGAGTCGAATGAGGAGGTCATCGCCGCTACTGAGGCCTACTTTGCAGACTTCGAGAAAACGTATTTTTCAGATGGGTTAAAGAAGTTGGAGCATCGCTGGGTCAAGTGTATCGAGCTAAAAGGAGACTATGTTGAGAAATAAATCGCCACTTTTCCTAAATTTTCGTTTTTCTTTTGTAGGCTAAGTACTTATCGGACCGCCCTCGTATCTCACGCAATTGTATAGCAAGAGATTGCTTGAATCTTAACGATAATTCCTTCTGAGAGTCGTCGTCCTCTTTTAACCGTAGCGGCGGCAACGAGAACAAAGCATAAACAAACTAACAAGCTCCTCCATCAATCACATTGATGGAAGGAGCAAATCCTGGCGCTTGAAGGCCTCCTGCCCGATCGACCGGTCGAACTTCCCCCTCGTACTTCGCTCTTACTTTGTGCCTCTAAAAAACGTGTTTATTATTTAAAAAATTTGTAATAAAAATTACGGAGGAACAATAAATAATCAGCGCGATCACATCTGCCCGATGAATATTTTTCGTTTCGTTCTTTCTCTTTTATAAAAACTTTTCACGAATTGAAAGTTAAATTCGCTTTGGATGCTTTCGGAAACATCAATCTACCTTTATTACTCATTATATATATCGAAGAAAGATATACTGAAAAAAAGAATTAGCTCCAACAGCCAGAATTTAGCTTTCACAGATAAAAACAAGCTGTCCATATAATAGAGCTGAAATTTAGTTAATATAGCTAATTTCTTTTTATCTTTGTACTTAATATTTAACTCTCACAGTTAAAAACTAGATATGGTAATTAATAATGATAAATTAATAATAATTAACCTTCACAGAGACAAAAGGAACAGGACGTGAACAGAAAAATGAGGCTATGAGTGACTCAAGATGCTATGAATATGCATTCTGTTTGATTAAATCAAGGAAAGGGCACAAAAATCATGTGATATATAAATTTCAGTTGTATTATATGGATAGTTATTTCCCCTTTACCGTAGAATGGAGCTTTCAGCATTAAATGAAACTTAACCGAAGAGATGCAACAGGACACCGAATTTCCCATTTTTTATTCTTCCCTCTCGTAAACTTTTCAGGAAAAGGCGCGAAGAGGCGCAGCAACCACCGCTGCCGCCGCCGCCTCCGCGATCTTATCGGCGCGGCGAACATCACTTTTCGCATTCCGACAAAGCCGGCTTCGTAAAGGCACCAATGATGGTGGAAAGATACAAATTGGGGTCGGGAGAGTAAAGGTTCGATCAACCGGTCAAAGATCTTATCCGCTTAATGGGCAGAAGCCACCGCGGACTAGCTCAAAAGTCACTTGGTACAGCCGACACGTACAACAAACCCCCGAAGCGGCTATCAGGTACGGTCACCTCCTCGCAGGCTTCCTGTAAGAATCCCTCGCGATCAATTATCTCGTTGTGCGTAAAAGCTCGCTTCTTTTTTCCTCTCTATCTCCCTCCTCCTCTCTTTCTCTCTATTATCGCAGGCTCAGATTTCATGCGACGTCAATGAAATACGACGACGAGCGGCCGGGAAATTTCTCGCCCGTCGTCCGACGATAAACGAAAAGCGCGGCAGTTTGGCGGCGGCGGGACAGACGAGAAGCAAACGAGTGACTACCAGTCGAACGGAAAGGGATACGCCGTATTGGATAACCGTTCGGCTGAAAAGAAGGTAATTCGTTCCCGCCGGCCTCTTGAGCCTTCTTTAATTGACGAGATGAACTGAACTATCGACGCGCACAATGGCCCCTCGTATCGAGTGGTGACTGGCCGAAGAAGCGACCGACGGATTCTTCTTTGACGGCTGAATCGACGCACGAAATAATTTAATTAGCCGCCTCTCTCTCCCTTCCTCACTCCCTCTCTCTCTCTCTTTCTTTTACCTGGCAGCCGCGCGAAATCCGCTCTGAGGCATACCGTCGACGGCGGATGAAAAGATTTCCGTTCACTTTTTCCCCCGCGGATGTCCCGCTGTTCTGACTTTCGAACGTCGGATGGAAAACTCGAGCTAGGAAACGCTCGTGTTTTTCACTTTGCGATAAAATAAGTCGGAGATTCTAAACGGTTAAGTCGCGGATTTCCATTGCATCAATTTCTGCGTTTTTTGGCGAGACTGAGTAAATGTGGGATTTAATATCCAATTTGATTAGTTTTAACCCGACCCATTTTATGTTTGAGACATAATTCAGAGAATTTTGAGAATTTGAGAAAAATTCTGATTAAACTTTTCTCGACAACTAATAATAAATCTAATCATTTATAAAGGAACCAAGAAATGTATAAAATGCATCAAATTTATTCAAAATATATTCTGAATCCCAGTAAGTTTTGTACTTTACAATCAAGAATATGAAATTTAAACAAACTTGCTTGTTTTCAAATTAACCGAATTTAATTTTTATTGTGGATAAATTTTATAATATTCTTGATAAGAGAAAAAATTCTTCTTTTGAGTACGTAATAATGAACTTTTCTAAAATTTATGATGAGTATATTTTAAGATTGTTATCAAGAAAATATCCTTTGTCGAAGATAGCCATTACTTAAAAGAAAGAAAGTAAACTGAGTAATCGCATTTCTTAGGATAATAGTTTTCTCTGTGCAGTCTACAAAGACAATGAGTAAAAATTGGAAATAAACTCAATAAGTTATAAAAACCCTCAAAAATACAAAAAATCACGATTTTTACCATTTTTCGTGATACAGGCCTGAGAGATGATATTACTTCAGCGTCAAGAGCGGGTGTTACTCTCAGGATTAATTGCGTATTATACATGTGCATTTAGTCGCGACGTCACACGATAATTTCTCGCAAGACGATCCTCGACGCGTTGCGTAGCTGACGGATTATTTATTAGGATAGACATCGGCGGGTATTATGTCCTGCCGGTTCAACCCTGGCGCGCGGCCCTTAGGTAAAATCTTTCGATCCTTTATAGATTTACTCACGCCCCTCAGATCCTTGTTTACGTGGCCGTAACCGTGGCTCGCGAAACATTTATCGTCCTCGCTCAGATAAAAGCTCGATAACGTTATTATTACCATTACGCCCTCCACCCGAGGCGTATCCTAAGTGCTTTTCGCTCTGGAACATCGAAAGTGCTTTTTAAGATGACCATCGCGCCTGGAGATCCCACCTCTCTCTCTTTCTTTCTACCTGCATCCGGGATGGTCGCGGCTGTAATACCGTAACGCGAACGAGCGACCGTAATTCGACGGGTCCTCGCCGCGCACGCGGTAATTGAAACCCAAGCGTCCTCGTCGCGATAATGCAACACTCTAATGCCACTCGCGGCTCGAATAAAACGCATCAGTTCAACCGCGCGAGATCGTAAAACGTGCAAGCGCGTTACGTTGACTCTCGCAGAAAAAGAAAGGAATCTTCAGTAATCGACCGTTAGGTGTCGTTAGCGCGAGAAACAACAATTTGCGAGCATCAGGCGTTAGAGAGAAAATCGGTGAAACGACACTGAGCGGTATTAATACGTGAGATTAGCAAAGAATTGCTAAAATTCTTATTCATTGTTATAACAAATGAAAAAAACAATTATTTTAGCTAATTGCATGGATTTATACATAGTAAAAAATTTTATGTTACAAACGCTTCATTCAAATTTTTGTGTTATTTTAACAAAATGAACATGTTAAAAAATGATGTGTTAACAAGTTGAATATGTTAATTTAATATATTTTAAAACTATTATCAAGAGAATATTCTTTATTGAAGACAACCATTACTTGAAAATAAACTGAGTAATCGTTTTTCCTAGCAGTAGAACAATATTTTTCTCTGCACAGTCTATCGAGACAATAAATAAAATTTGATAATAAACTTAACACTTAACGAAATACTTCATAAAATATCAAGAAAAATGCAAAACACCGCGATTGTTATCATTTTTCTCTTGATAGATAGTAGGCTTGAAAGATCTATATGTTATCTATGATGTTATTTCAGCGTCGTGGGTGTTCTTCTCAGCGTTAAAATATTCTTATTCTTCAAGAGATTCGGGGATCTTTTTTTTAGGGGACGGCAAACTTTTCCTCTACAAATATTTAATTAAGAAGAGTCTCGCAAGCAATAGCGCGGGCTCTGCGAGCGATAAATTGTATCGCGAGCCATGACGAAGAGAAGCGAGCGGAGAAGCCGATGGGTGCCGAGGAAGAAAAGAGGAACCCGAAGACAACATGGGCGCACTTGCTTTTTTCCTTTCCTTCCAAGTAAAATTGCCGGCGCAGCGGCCCTTGCTAACAATGCTTTCCTCGTCATGTCAGAAGAATGCCCCGTGTGTAAATTTAAATAGTCGCGGCGCGGCCCCTCCGTGAGTGGTGCTTACTCCGCACTACTCAGCACCTTTGAGCCGGCGAAGCTTCGGTGTTCCTCTTCGTTTGAACTCCGCAACCCCTCGCGTGCTCGTTGCGCATTACCGCGTGCGCCGTTCTCTCCTCTCTTCTCCGACGACTTCGGACTTCCCACTTTTACACTTTTGCGCACCATCCTCCGTGTATCGTTCTCCAGCCCGGCATCGCTCTTCCGAGCCCGATATCCGAGAAATACCGTAAAGACGCGATCCCGAACAACACCCTGCGGCCCCTTTGTGCGCGTGTCGTCGCGGGAATGTCGTCGGTTGCGGCGGTTGAGGATCGGAAAAGCTGAAATTACACGCTCTCGCGCCTCTACCACCTCGTAAATTTATCAATGGGCCCGATCACTCATTGTCGGCGCAGTCCCCTTTGACGAGGTGTTAAGAAAATACTGTGCCGAATGCCGTTTAAGTTTCTCCCGTGATTTACGATGTTGTATTTATGGCCGTGCGGCGCGAGAGAGAAAGAGATATACGGGGAAAAAGAGAGAGAGATAGAAAGACACGGAGATCCCACGGATCGATACTCGCGCGCGTCTTCTCTTCCCTCCGCTCCGTTACGTCTCTCCGAGAGAGAGCCGCGGACCACTCCGCTTTTAAACTTTCAGCATCCCGATCTTTTATACCGCGCGGAACTCGGGCTGTACGTGCGCGCTCTCGCTCGCGCGCGACCGGACCCTCGTAAATCGTGAGCAGACCGGCGCGCATTGTATCCGGTGATTTACTGGTGCAAGTCCATTAGTCGTAAAGCAATGCTCCTCGCCATAGCTAGATGGCGGATGATAAGACAAACTGCGTTTTCAGCGTATAATACCCACCCCGCCGTCCCTCGGGGTTGTGCGTACCAGCGGCGATTGCTGTTCCGACCCAGCCAGCTTCCCTTTCATCGACACTCGGTACCTCTCTCTCTCCCTCCGACCCTCTTTCTTCCGCGGCCGCTCTCGGCCGGGTCTCTTGCGCCCGACGTCGTAATTTACGATCCCGGTCTCGTCATTACGAGACCGAATATCGCCGCTTTGTTACCGAAGGCGAAGGAGGAAACAGCTAAATACGCCCGGCGAAGAAGCGCGTGACGCGCGTTTCCGCGCTCGTTAACTCCGTCGATTATCCGGGGAAGTGATGTTATCGGGGCGTCTCCGTGGGATAATGATGAGAGAGATCCCCTCCGGTCGCGCAAATCCGCGAAATTAAAATTCCCGATCGCCGAGGCGATTTTATTACGCCGGACACGTTTGAGTTTCAAACGACTGGTCATTTTGTCATTTTGTTGCATTACCCCGGCACGATGCGAATTAGGCCTGATCTCGCGGAAAATAGCTACCAACGAGCGGGGAGAGACGAGCGCATATAAATCATTAAAAGATAATGCCGCTTGATCGAAACCGTCGTCTGTGTAATCTGCGAAATGAGAGGTTCCCGTACAGGGGAGGACGTGTCAGCGGGATCCGTTTGAGGTACGATACGTGTTCATCGGAAGTTCGCAACGAGTGGCCACAAAAATGTATAATTTTCGTCAATAAAGATAACGGCGGGGAAAAGCGACGACCACGACCGGCTAAGGACGACGGAGATGCCGAAGCTCGCCGCCGCCGCCTTGGGATACGACGCGGCCGGTAGCGGTAATCCTTAATCCCGCTAACGAAGACGATTATCCGCGTTCTTGTGCGAGTATCTCGCGCGCAAACGAAGCGATAATTGAACCCCGTCGCCACCGTCGCCGCCGTGCTGCTGCCGCGCGACGCGCAGCGTCGAAAATTTACAACGCCCCGTTTGTTCCGCAATCTCGACACTGCCGCCTGTAATTACCGCGACGAGGAGGGAGGCTTACCGCTGATTTTAATGATACCTCATGATAAAGCTCTCGCCGTGAGATTTACGCACATTTTACGTGACGCGGCAAGAAAACGTCCGGCGCAATCTCAGTGTGCGAAGCTCGCATGCGCGACAAACGATCGTGTGGACCTCGACGAGTGAATGTACGCGAACAGAGAGATACGAAAATATATAGTTTACGACCCGCTCCGTAAAGTTACATATTAATTCCGAGGATCGGTGAAAAAAATGAGCGATCGCTGCGGATTTACTCGCGACGCTCGATGCACGCGAGCGTGACGAGATTGTGCTCGCGTGTGAGTAGAAACATTTTGATAAATAACAGGTAATATCAGGAGCAATATCCTAATTTTATTCTAAGAATAGAAATTTGACTCTGAGAATGAAATTTTTATATTATTATCAGGAGAATATATACATAAAAATACAATGGGAGAGAGATAAGAAGTTTTTAGGACAAAAGTTCTGTGCTGATAAGACTAGAAATTCTATCCTGATTATTATTAATTTCAGAATGGAAATAACAGATGTGAAAGAATGATGGGTAAAGTGAACCGATTTTAATTTCCGAAATGGCAAATGAAAACAGTATGTTTTTTTTTGTAGTTTTTAAGCTGCTAAATCTGATTCTGCCTTTTAAAAAATTTCAATTTGTCCGAAAAATATTAAAATCAACATATGAAGTTATTTAATACATAAAAGCTATTATGAAAACGGTACGTTAATGAAAGTGTAAAATTATAATAAAATAAACAGTATTGGATGAAAATGCACCGATAATTGAACAACACAAGTTAATAAATGAAGAAGGCTTTATTCGGTCAAAGCGGATTTTGGTGCTTAAAAATATTGTTTACGTAAATCTTATAATTTTCCAGTAATAAAATACTACAATAGTAAAATACTTGTAATGAACGGAAATGTATATATTATACATAAAAGAATATATACATAAGGAAGAAAAAACTAAATATTAAGAAAAATATAAAAAAAAACATAAACAGTTACATTTCGGTCCCGAGGATTATAAAAAGGTTCTATTGTATAGAGTGCATGAGAGCATTGTTATGTTTCACTAGCAGAAAAACACGAATGAATATGTTCGTAAAGCTCAACGATAATAATTTACGATATTAGATGTTTAACCCTTAGCTGACACACGGGGTTAAAAGTACCCCAAAGTGTTTTTGAACGCAAATTTTTCATAGCTGCGCGCCTGGTTCTGTGACGTTACCTAGTATTAGTCGAGGTTTGACCCAATATTGATAAATAAAACAATTATACACATTTTTTCTCGCTGGGGTCCAAAATACCCCCTATAGCACGTACGTTATTATTTTGACGTGTGTCAGCTAAGGGTTAATAATTTATATGCTGATTTTAATACTTTTTCGACAAATTAAAATTTTTTAAAGATCAGTCGTTTCTTCTTTTGCTTCTTTCGTAATTGCAACATCAAAGAAACGTTAATCGGCTCATACGCACATTGAAACGTCTCGGGCGCGTCACGATAAATACAGGTGCTCGATTCGCAATAATAACGAGTGAGCGAGCAAGCGAGTGAGAGAAAGAGAGAGCGGAGCTGCGGTCGACACATGCATCACGCATCCTGCCTCCTCACATCCCCGCAAATTAATTATGCAATTGCAATTGAGCTCAAGGAAACTATGAATTGCAGATCCGCAATTCGAACGATTCGAACGAAATATATCTACGAAGGTTAATTTGCATCGGATAATACTCGGCAAAGAATACCCACAGCGTGACCTCCGTTATTTCCGATGCAGATGCGATCATGTGTCGCGGCAAAAAATGAGATATTCTTGAAATTGTTCCTATTGACGTATTGAATTCTCGATCGCACCGATCCCGCGTTAACTCTTCTATATTTTGCCGGAGAAACGGGAGTATATGCGTGCATCTGAATATACGCGTAAATCCGCATCAGATGAGATATTGCAAATTGGAGATTAACGAATCAAATAATTTCGATCTTGGTCCCGATTTGTCAAACTTCGATTTTTAATCCGTAATCCTTAATCTCCGATATTTGCGCTGCCCTCATGCAATCAGAACAAAATAAGTAAAATAGTGAATATTTCTGATAGAAAAGGTGATAAAAAGTGACCTCTGACATACCAAAATAGTGATCGAAAGTGACATTTTTTGTCAAATTCTGAGAGTAATTAAGATCATTTAAGCAAAAAAGTAACATTTATTCTTATCTTTCCAGGTTTATCGTGGGATAACTTAATATATAGTAAGTTCTTTTCATAATTTCATATTTTCGTAGGTTTGTAAATTCATAACAAGAAGAAAGAAAAATCAAGCGTATGAACGATACAAATACGCTTTCGGAGCAGTTTTATTCCCCTTTCGGTACTCTTTCGGTAACCCTTTCGGTACATTTGACGAGTGAGACTCGTCATCTGCTTACTTGGGCATAAAATGTATTACTTTTACATATTAATCCATATAGCGACAAATTAAATCCGTTCCATGGGCATAAAAATCTTAAAATAATTCAGTACTCAAAGGGTTAAGAGAGACAGCAAAAAAATATATATATAGAATGTCTATATATTTTATATATTTAACGGTAGCTCCGGAAAAAAAGTGACTATAGTGATCTATTTTGGACAATAGTGAATTTTTTAGTGACTTGTCAAGAACAGGTGACAAAAAGTAAAGATCATTGAAGGTAAAAGTATTAATACCCAGATATGTATTTATAGAGAGACACATTTTTATTATTTTGATCAAATACGAATATTTAAACTTTCAACATAGAACATATGCCTATATTAAGTGTATGTATACATATTCATGGTCGAAATCGTTTAGATATTCGTAGTTAAAAATCAAAACAATAAGAACGTATCCAGGTTTAGATATATGTCGGAGTATCAGTACTTTTACCTTAAGTGACTGAATGGTAGCGTTGCAATAATCCGACAGGCTTAACCTTTCCAGGAATATTGACATACGTGTACGTTTAGAAACGTTCAATTTTTTCTTAATTTGAACATTTTTGAAAAAAAGTATAAAGTATAACGAACATTATTGTAATAAACATTTACCATGAAAAAAGAAATTCCCCGTGAAAAAAGAAATCTCGCCACATAATTGGCAGACGTTAAATTAATGTAGCTTCAAAATAAAATAATCTCCTGATTTTAAAATAAATGCACCCGTGAAGAGGACAACGCACGACGGTAGTTATTTCGCGTTCCGATGATCACGTTAAAGCGGAATCGGGCCCTGAGGGACAATTGTATTAGAAACTTACGAGAATACGCCTTCTTTTCGGAGGCGTTGCACAACGGGACGCGCGCGCGCGCTCCAAGCGCGTTCGACATAGAATCGCATACACACGAGCATTATTAGAGAGAGGACGGGACGTTTCCACCGCATCATGCGCGGCGCATGATGCATCGGGGGGGTAACAATGACGAACGGAATTTGATATTTCCAAGTCACCATTATGGCTGCTAAAGGCGGCTAAACGAGAGAGGAAAGAGCGCATTCGCGATGCGGCGGTGGCGGCGCTCTTCAAAGCTGCCGTCGTCGCGAACCACAGAAAATGAGTGATCCTTTCAGAGTAACGATTTCTATTGACCGACTGTGCACGCACGACCCCGCCAACGTCTTCTCCCTTCTTTCTGGACCGCTGGACTCACGACACTTCCGCGTCCGACACCTCCCGTCCTTGCCGCATCATTGTGGCACGTTTCCTCGCGCTTTCACCGAAAATGAACCGTAACGCGAGATTCGCGATTCTATTGCCGGCCGGGGCCGCCCGGACAAGCGCAGACACACAACGGTACCTGTCCGTGGAAGGTTATCCCGAGAGCGAATCAGCCCGACAAAGGGGAATTTTCACGCCGACGCGGCGTTATGGATACGCTTTTAATCAACGAGGTACCTAAGCCACGCACCGACACGAACGCATACTCTTTCGAGCGTCTACGATCTACAAAATAGACGTCTATGGAGAGAGGAATGAAAGAAAGAGAGGGGAGGGGGGGAAGGAGTATTTTGCATTAATTTTCAGGTCCTTTAGATAGTCGAAGCGATCTATCGATAGGCAGAGTCGCGCCTCGATCATTGTTTCGAAATCATCGGAATTTACACGGCAACGAATTTCTATTATTATACGGGGCATTTTCGGCGCAGCATCTGCCGAGCGCCGCGAACCTCTACAATCATACCTGTTTTGAAAACAACGACGTGCCCATTTTGTGATCCGATCAGATAGCATTGTACGGTCCCGGATGATTGTAGTCATTACCGTGTCCGCCTGCGTATTAGAATTTGTGCTGGTAGGAGGCAAATTATTCCCGCTTCGGATCCGGTTGCTTTCGGGCACGGTATGTATACGCGTGGGCACTCCGACTATATCTATGCCAGAGAAAAAAACGCGGTAACGATCGAAAATGAAAAGGTTGTTAGCGTCGCCGCGCGATAACTATTGAAAGCGCCGTCGATATCGCGGGATGCCTCTCTTTGATCGCCGTTTCCGAGGCGGAAGAGAGCGACGGGATATCGAAGTGATGTATTGGGCGATCCTTAAAATACAAAATATAATTTTCTCGACGATTACGGCGTACGTTAAAACGGACCGCGATATCAAAACATTGCATATCGGAGACGTGAATTGGCGTTTTAGTTTTCGAAATATTGAAAATCGGAAGTGTCGATTCGCGTCTTTAGGCGGATAAAACGCAGTGTAAATTCCAAAGATAATTATGTGTCTTAAATAATCGTAAATTTAGATTATCTCGAATTAGATTTAAAAAATTGGTTTTATTTAAAAAAAGGTTTTATTTAAAGTGTTTTGTTATAAATTTACGTATTTATTCAAAATAAAGTCTTAAGAGGAACAATAATGAATATAACCGTGAATTTTTAATGTAGATACTGACTTGTTTATCATGAAGTAGATATAAACTGTCAAAAGGATAATTTTTACAAAACAAATAAACCTAAATATAATTTGAATTATTAACTTGTCAAATAATTACTTTGATATAAAAACCTCGGAAAAGAAGTGATGTTATCAGAACTCTTAAACGGAAGCCATATTAGCAAAAAATACTATATCATTGTTTAACTTTGCTATTGTTTAATTCGAATTGTATACAGTTNATATATATATATATATATATATTCATGTGATAATACACTCCAATTAAGAAAAAATGAGGAAGTATGTAATTAAATGCTAAAATGTACCTCGAATACGTTTCGAAATGCTCAAAAATAAAAGTGCGTTATAACATAATGCCTGCTATTGTCTATTGGCATATTAACATTAATGTTGACAATTAATCAAATGAGTAATCGCTGAAATTCGTTACCCAACAGCAGAGATATTAAAAAGGGTCATAATACTACCTTCTCTACCATTTTGATGAAAATATATTAATCAATTGTGCGTTTCAATTTATAATGAAATATTGCGACTATATACGCATAATCCACAATGTGTTAATATTCGAATCGCCAAGTGGACTCTTATTTAGACATTTTCATACCGAACCAATCGAGCGCTTTTCGTGATTGATACATCAAAGGTGCGTTATCGTCGGAGAAGACGATCACTTTCGGAGCCGAAACGAAACACCGACGAGGGAGCCGGAAGCGACCGAAAACGGAGCACGTTTTCTCTCCCTTCCGTCGTCTTCCTGTCACTCGAGACTCTTTTACTCGCATACCACCTCCCTTCATGACGTGTTACGAGGCGATCCGACGCTCGGTTCTCTCTCGGTGCATCAACGAAACTCGTGAACGATGAAGACGCGTTCCGCGGTGTAAACGCGAAGTTGGGCTACACCGGAACGTTGGCAGTCGAGGAGGTGTATTATATCGTATTTTGCCCGCGTAAACACACATACATACACGTACATGCGAATACATACACGTGGGACGCGTGTATCCACGACGCGGAGCGTGCGCGTATTTGACGAGCGAGGCATGGGACGCGTGCACAGCACGGAGAGAACGAGGCAGCTGCTCGACACCCTCACGCCCACACGACACACCCCCTTTGGAAATTCACATTGACTAGCACGCGTTGTCACGAATTCTTCCTCTAATACCCATGTAACTATTCTGCACGAGAGATTTTCCCGTTGTCGGCGGAATCTCTCTCTTTCTCTTTCTCTGTCTCTCTCTTTCGCTCATTGTGGTGCCTCCATGCACGTCCGGGAAAACACAATGAGAACGTATCGATCTCCGATCGATTTGTACTCTGAGCGGAGAGATCCGGCGTGTGGTGTCGTGAATGCGGAACGAATGTCTGTCGATTCGCGCGGAGAACCGACATTGCGGCGGCGAATGAAACGAATGAGAGAGCCTCGTCGAGCGAACGAAACCTCCTCGAGCACCCGAGAAAATCGTTTGCGACGTCTCGGGAAACACCCTCGTGAAATCGCTCCGAGAGCATAAGGACATTCGCATACAAACGCACAAAATTGCCGTAACCGTAAACGCAGGCGCAAGCTTGAAAACCTGAGGAAGCTGAAGAACTGATCAGGATGTTGCTTTAGACTTGGATACCGCAGAAGAAGGTGAAAGTGACGGTAAATTGGACCGTGAGAAGCATTAATTAAGATTTCAATCGAGCACTGATAGAAATTACAGTTATTTTCGGCTTAATTTTACGTTTTAATTTTAGTTTTAATCACAAAAATAGTAATAGCAATATGCATGTAAGATTATTACCATTGGCGTTTAGAGACGTTATGGTGCTACTGATATAATACTGGTATCGACATTTTTCTTTCAATAAATTGTATTTTTGCTTCATGAAAATTAGTAACACTTATTAGAAAAACGGTCCTCTGAACAATCATTCTTTTATTATGATTTATAGTTATGGTATTACAATTACAAATATCAAATACTTTTCTATTAGTGAGTGATTGGAATTTCAACACGTCGAAAATTCTAGTTTTACTCCTGCTTACGGTAAAAAATACCATCACTTCCATCTTCCTTCGAAGTACTCGGACCTAAGGTAACATTCAGACCGGCTCCTTAGCCCAAAGTCATGTTTTAAGTTTACGATAATTGGATATACGACGGCTCTGATGCCCCACCAGAGGATCTTTGAACGCGGATCGTCGCGCTGACATTTCGCGAAGAACGCATTTCTGCGGTATTGACGAACACCTTTACAAGACTATCGTAAAAGTAAGACAGAGAGAGAGAGAGAGAGAGAGAGAGAGAGCTCTGTACTGCCGCGCGCATATATAAAAGCCACTTAGATTATACATGGGTGGAGATTCCCCAGAGTCCGCCTTTCCAGCGAAACAAGCACCGCCGACGCTACTAGCAACACCGACCGGCAACACCACCATCGTCGACACCGCCGCCTCCATCACCATCGTGGTCGTCGCCACCGCCGCCGCCGCCGCCACGGCCACCCTCGGGGGCAGTAATCTCGCATGGAGATCCGACTTAAACGATAGGCCCGGTTTCCAGCGCCGCCCTCGTATACGCGAGACTCTTAATTTCCAAGCGGAGAGAACGAGTGCACGGCGCGGCTTCCACGAAAATACTTTGCGAGGAGGTCCTGTCGCCGTTTATGAGACGGGCCACCCGTCGATGCCGTGTTATTACAAGCGGCTCGGATATTTCCATATCGCGCACGGCTAGACGAGCCTCCGTCGACGGTACCCGTAGCCGCTTCCACAACCCCCGCTGGTGGCTTCCTCGGGAGTGAGAGAGGAATGGGCGCGCCATTGCGGTGAATCCCAACCACCCGGGCGGCCACTCTCTCCTCCCTCTCGAAGGGAAAGGCTCCCGGGCCAGAGAAGGGCCGTGGCGGGCCCGCGAATACGAAAAGCTCGGTTCCTTCGCCGGTTTGCCCGTTGATATATCGCTCAATCGTCCGACCGCGTCAAGGAGCAGCCCCGACGAGGATCCCGCCGCCGTTCGCTCGTTGGCGTAATTCGGCGGATCTAGTTTCGCCTCGCGTGCGAACGTTTCGCCGAGTCGAATTACGCGAGATGCGTATCTCGGCACGCCACTTGGTCGCTACGAGAAGAGGAGGATAAGGTGGAGGTGGAGGAAGAGAACGAGGAGGAGTAGAAGGTCGGCGGACGTAGACGAAGAGCCGACGCGCAAGAAGAGAGGAGCTCCGGGGGAAGGCGGACGGATGCTGAAGGAGACAAAAAAGCGAGCTAGACCGCGCCGAAGAAAGAAGGAGAGAAAGGCAGACGCGCGCGCGGCCATGATGCGGGCCGATATAGCCTGGAGGAATATAAAACGAGCAGAGATATCATCGCGCCGGTGAGTCGGAATAAAACTATAAACCGGAGGAAACAATTACCCTGACTGCCCGGCGGAAGATGCGGCTAATGATAAGTGGTTGGTTGCTCTCTCGGGCCTGCGAAGCATAGCCTTTGCCGCGCATTGCCTTTGGTCTCGTCTCCCCCTCTTTCTCTCTCTCTCTCTCTCTCTCTCTCTCTTTCTCTGTCTTTCAATTTCTTTCGTTCTCTTGATCTCCCTCTCTTGCCGCCATTTTCACCGCGCGGATAAGCGAGAGATAGCAGATGTGGGATTTGCCATCAAACGCGCCACAATAAGGGATGTTCCGATATTACTAATATCAGTTTAGTATCGATATTTTTCACTCGATATTATTTGGGGTTGATACCATCGAGCGATAATTTATCAATATTGAATTGGTGTCGAAAGAATCTTGTATCGGTATCGATACTGTGAACGAAATCTAAATTTTAAATGGAGGATTTATACCGTGTTCGACATTCGACCAACCGATATCCAATAAGAAAATTCATTTTCTAGAGTATCTAGCTAGAAATATTTTTCTCCCAAGGAAACAAATTCTCCGGTTAGATATCAGACGCCGTACGTCGGATTAAGGTATCTATTCAGGTATCAATCAGTCTATTTCAATCAAATCAAGTTTAAAAATCTTCTAAGAAGATTGTAATATTCTTGCTCATGTATAAGAATATCTATCTTGATTTAAGAGTAATATTTTTTTGCGTATTGCTTTCTTGTATTAGTTTTATTTTATTTGTATTTCCTTGTATTTGCATTTCCTCCTTACTATTTACTATTTGTATTTACTTCTCTTTTCACTTTTTGTATGTTTAATATGTACAGCTTTTATGGTCCTATATTATTATATTTATATATAATATATACTTCATATATAGTTACTATTTTAAAATGCCTAACTTTATTTAACCCTTTTCTTCGATCATCTTCCTGGTTAGAGGGAACTGTGACTTTTTATTTTGTTTTTATTATTAACTTTTCTTAAGAGCTTTTGAAGAAAGGTAGCTGTATCGACCGATATCAACAAGTATCGATACTTTGCTTCGATGTCAATCAATCACATTGATATTGTGGTATTGAAACAACCACAATATAACGAAATGACGGTTTTATGTCGGTTAATGCGAAGACTATACCGATATCGATTACGCTGCCTAATTTGGCACGTCGGTCAGCGGTTTCCGTCTACTCTGCGGCGCACTGCGATGCGTCTCTCGACCGATCGAAAGTCGCCTTGAAACTTTTCCCCGCAATTGTGCGACGGTATGACCTTCGACGTACTTTGCGTCGCACGGCACATGGAAATTGCACGATCGATCAATCCGCGGTTCCGATTTTTCTCGCTTCCCCACAAAAATGCCGCGACGCTTTCGGGACGCTCCTCCGGACGCTCTCGGTTTCTCTCCTCGAGATCGTCGCGGCCGGTTTTGTGAACGTTGGTTAAATATAACCGTGAAATAAACATCCTCGCTCCTACGTGTACGCCGTAAATCAGTAACGCGATCTAAAAAGAGGCAAAGAACGAGAGAGAGAGAGAGAGAGAGAGAAAGGAAGAGAATGAAGGAGAGAGTGGGAGGAGGAGTGTCGGAGCGAAGTCGCGATTAAACTTAATCGACGTTGACGAAACCGGCCGGTATATCGCGCGCACACGGTGACACGTATACGCGGTGCGCCAGCAAACACATTCTTTTAATGGCGCTGATGGCCTTTCGTAACGTTACAGCCGATTTATGTAAATTGTCGGGCGCAGCCATGTAAATTATATCCCGGTGCGATGCCGCGCGCATAGCAACACTTCGGGCCCGACGCTGCGCCGTCGCGAGTGTAACGACGAATAACGAATCGCGATCGACTCGCTCACTCACTCCACTCGCGTGCTTCGTGCTTTTTGCGCGCCGAGGCCGATTTGAGCCTCCTCCGCCACCGCCGCGTCCTCCATCGATCTTCGGCCGATCGAGCGGCGCGCGAGGGGCGCCGAGGGGGTGAAATCGCTCGAATCCGGCGAGCGTGAATCACGGAGCCGGGTAAATTCGCGCGTATTTCAATTTCCTTTGCCGATCCGCGCGTGTGTAGCGGCCGAGTTGTTGCCGAAGGAGGAGGAAGAAGAAAAGAGTATACCACCGGCGCACGGTGGAGGAGAGAGCGCGTACTTGTGCTCGCGCGGTCGTTTTCTTTCGCGTGGCGAAGATCACAGTGTTCACAGAAGGCATCTAATTGCCAACCTCTCGCATCTCGCGCTCCCCCATAAACTTAACGACCGCCTTAACGGTTGGCCCTCCCGGTATGCTAAAGAGCGTTTCTTCGGCTATTTCGCGAAGTACCCTGTTAAAGACTTCGATGGACCCCGTTGCGGTCTTCCATGCCCCCTCGCCCGGCTAGGCGAAAGGGGCGCTTCCTCTTCGACTGTAACGCCCGTACGAACGGAATAATTGCGAACGATAAAAACCTTTCGTAAAATCCGACGACGCGCCCCGAGAAATGGGGACGCCGGATGTTGAGGGCCGGACAGGAGAGAGAAAGGGAAGAGAGGGCGCAGAAGGGATGGAGGGAATGAAAAATCCCCCGGAGGGGCTCCGAAACGAAGCGAACTCGCGGCTATCACGGAGGGAGTCGGCGACGGAGCTACCGCTACACCGGCGTGCACCGTCGGCGATCGTTTCACAGAAATCGATCGCATCTTCGCCGTTGCCCCCTATCGTCACGCGGCCCGGTAGGGTCGAGGAATTTGATTTTCTCGTCGGTTTGCATGATTCTGATTGAAGTGATTGAGCGGCGGGGCGCGGGGCCACGACGGGGAAGAGGAGTGCCGGCGACTTGAGGGCCGATGATTGGCGGGACATTAGTGTAATGAGAGTCTTGAGTTAAGGGGTAAAACGTGGTAGCGGCTACCGCGCGCCGTGTATCCGCCATGATTAGAGCCTCGCTCTGGCGTTTTCGCCGATATCGTGAGTTCGTGAAATCGCTCCTGCAATTTTAATCCAGTCCCGACGAGAGAGTCTTCCCGCTCGTCGAGAGGGGCCAGGGCCCCGAGAGGGGGCAGGAGGAGAAAAAGAGGAATACCGATGGAAGACAGAGGTAAAGAGAGAGAGAGAGAGAGAGAGAGGGAGATCTCTCGCGATCTCTCCACTCGCAACAGACGAGGAAACGAGGACAAAGACGGCGGCCCGAACGATCCGAATGGACGGACGACCCGATAAACTTTCGATAGCGCGGATGTGTTCGCTTGTAATGAACACGTCGAATGAACGATTGTACGGTAAGATCGACACCCATCGTAGTTCGCAATCTCAATGTGATTTATGTCCCCCGGATAATAACGCGTTCACGTCGTACGCTCCCCCGCAAACGCAAGCGACATCGGATCGCTGCTTCGGCGACGAGAAAAACTGGAAAATCCTCGGCCACGTCGCGAATGCCTTCGTGGATATCTACGTGTGGATATACACTGCGAAGACTGGATTTCGACGGAAACGCGACCGCAGCGGTGTATATTCGGCTGCTCGCGCATAGGCGTTCGCAACGTTGAGTGTGTTGGCTGGATAAGGGTTGTTTAGACCTAACAGTCGACGTTAATCGCGATTATTCGCATTATTAGTGCGTTAAACTTCAATGAAGTCTCAATATTTATGAAACCAACATTCATATTATACAGAGAAAAATATTATATATTATATATATTGATTCAAGTATTTTATAAGTTTATGTATCCGCAAGTATAAGTTCATCATGAGCATCAGATTTGTTCAAAATTTGTTCTCGATCCGAGTTTAATACTTCAATCAAGAATATTACATTAAAACATTAAAAATAAAACTTCGGTTTATACTTATTCCAATTAACCAAATTTAACTTTCTTCGATAAAATTTTAATATTCTTGAAAAGAGAGAGAACAAATTCTTTTTTTGATTAAATGACATTGAGTTTTTCTAATACTTGTGATGAATATATTTTAATACCATTGTCAAGAAAATATTCTTCGTTCAAAATAATCATTACTTAAAAGAAAAAAATAAGAATAATTGCTTTTCTTCGCAGTACAAGTAATATTTTTCTTCGTGTAGTTTTTCTAATCATTAACATCGTGTCTGGATGAATATACATTGCACTGAGAAAAATGTTTAGTATTTGTAAGTATAATACCATAACTATACACCACAGTAAAAGAATTATAGTCAGAAGAAGCGTTTTTCTAATAAGTGTTATAATAGTATTAGTGATAATAACTTCATATGTATTTTGCTATTACTACACGAAAAAAATTAATATTAATTCAAGATCTGTATTCTCATATGTAAATAAACGAGAATATATAATCTTCTAAATAAAACTTGCTTTTATAAATGAAAAAAATTCAAAATAGTTTCATTAAAAATATCATATTCTCGTTATTCGGGAATAATTTTTATGAATTGAGAGAAAAAAAAGATTGGATAAAAAGAATGATATATCTTCAAATTAATATATTCTTATCGTTCTATGTCAAATATTTTTCCTCTTAATTTATAAAAATTATTCTTCTATAATCTCTGAATTTTCTTCTATAATATGAATATATTTTTAGTGAAACAATATAGAATTTCTTAATGCAAGAGCAAATTTTATCTTTGTGTAAAATTATATATGTCTTTGTGCTTATATATGAGAATATGAGTCTTGAATTATACTACTTTTTTCTGTATAGTTTTGTGGTTAACACCCCCTCCCAAAAAAGATATAGAGACCGAAAATAACTGCTAATTTCTATCAGTGCATAGCTTTTAATTATTCAGCTAATCTGATATTTTAACAACTTAACATGTATCACATATCATCATAAATTATATTATATGATACCTAAAATATATAAGGACGAGTAGAAAAATTAATGAATTTGGGCTTACTAAATGTTATGGCTTCATTGAAGTTCTGCGCAGGTTCATATGCACAAATTAAGATTTGGCAGAATTTCAGTCAATTACATTCGAATTCGCGACAGTCGTCAGCTCGAATCACTTTAACATCGCAGGCCGCAATAATCGTTACTAATTACCGTGCGGATCACGTTTGCGTAAAATACCAGCCGGCTGAGTCCGATATCAAACGGATTGAAATTAGTTCTGCGAAGGCGTGTTCTTCCGAGCGCACATACATGCGTTTGCATGTGTATGCGTGCGTGCGTGTTTCGCCCGACATGTAGATCCGATCGATGAGGGCACTTCTTGTCCGCCTCTTCGAAAACACCTTGAATAACAATGTCTCCGTTTGTTGCAGTTCCGCATGAAATTATAAGGGGTATCGCGAATTGGCCATTTACTCCCTAATCGAAGCTACCGGCTCGAAATGCAGTCCGAAGACGGAACGAAGCGCGCGGATGCGCCGATTCCACCGGCGGCTCCGAGATCGTCTCGTCTCGTCCGTGGGGCATTACGTATTCAGTGGCCAGCGCCATTTTGCCTCGACCATTTTTGCCGATCAAATCTTAATTGTTGGCTGGCGGCTGTCTAAGGAGGCGTGGCCACCGGTTGGTTCACTTTCAGCCACGCGATGCACGAACGCACTGGTTTTCTTCTTCTTGCTTCTCTTCGCTTCTTCTCCCGCTTCTTCTTCTTCTTCGTCGTCGTCTTCTTCTTCTTCTCTTTCTTCTTGCTCCTCTTACGTATTCCCGCAGCGAAGGAGTGCGATGCACCGCCGACGTTCGGGTCGCTCCGCGTCTCTCGCTTGAGCGCAACGTTGTCCGCGTATGCTAATCGCATCGAGTTACCAGAACCCAGGGTAATTGAGCACCAGAGAGAGCCTCTCTCTCTCTCTCTCTCTCTCTCTCTCTCTCTTTCTCTCTCTCTCTCTTTCTCTCTCTCTCTCACTATGTTCGAAATATGTGAAGTCCTTACGCGAAAGAAAATACGAGCGGTCTTCGACTCGCGTAAATATATCCCGTGTAAGCTAATCAATTCGCATGTCATGGCGAAATAAATTCATCTCTGTCATACATATGTATCGCGAGATCTTTATAAATTTGACTCTCAAGTAAAAAAAACTTAATCCTTTCACAAAATGCGGCTTGCTCGCGCGAGGAAACATTTTATGGACTACGTTTTTTTAATAAGACGAAGTTGCAAATATTCCCAAAAGCTTGACCGAAAAAAGTGTTGAAAATGTTTCTATATTATGTTAATACAAAAGTAGAAAATCTCAACCTTCGAGGAGCGAAGAGGATCCATCTTCCAAACACGAGCTCACGATTCCCCTAATAAAAATTAAATCTCATCAATGTCTAGCCACGACATAGTAAATTTGTGTCTAATATCGCTATTAACCAATAATGTAAAGCTCATTTCTATTAGATTAATTAGATTATAGCTAAATAAATCATCAGCTAATGATTAACAAATGAAATTATAGTTACGAGATAAAAATTCATATGCATATCATCAACTAATTGCCAGACGTATAACGTAACGTAACCAGTAATATAACGTTCATTTCTGCTTTTGTAAGATTTTTATAGAATGACGTACGAATGACGAATTCGTTGCCTCATTTTTAAATGCTAGTAACGAGTATGTAATAGCTATATTATATGTTTTAGAATAGACAGCACTATCTACTCTATCATATTTGGTCCATAATGACTATACCATGGCTAAATCACAAAATCGATTCCATATTTTAGTGAATAATCAGCCAGTAAGGAACTAGTAACGAGCTAGAAAATTTAATCCAGCCTACTACTTAGCTATTATTACTGTATTATTTAGCTATTAGTTTTTGATTCAGGCCGACTAGATATATTTTTACTCGAACTCTATTGTTACTACATACGTGTATCATACCGTCATGGAAAAAAATATCAAAACTTGTAGGACGAGATAGATAATTACATTGACGAGCAATTAAATGATAAAGACGTTAAATTATTGACGCATTGTAATAAAGGAAAGAAAGAGAGAGAGGGGGAAGGGAGAGAAACTACGTGTTTCGTGATAAACGATAATGAAGATCCGACCAAGCCGGCGCATCACGCCGACGATAAATCTAAACGGAGCAAAGCGGCAATTATCGATTATCCTGCGACAATCTCCGGGAACTACTTGTACCGTCACGTAATAAATCTACTCCCACGTCGCGGCGATGTAAATGCCAAGTAACTGGTACACGGACCAAGTAGCCGCCGACACTGACGACAACGACGGCGGCGAAAGGCGGAGAGAATTAGCTGTCCGCGGACCTGTGGTGGCGGCGCATGGGATTCTTGAATTGCAAAGTGCACCACGCTGCTTAATCAACAGTCGTCAATGTGTGTCCATTACTGTAGAATGGCTGTAATCTCCGAGAGGAATGAAACGAATATCGCGAGCATGTGCTAGGAAAATATTGTAACCGGTATAAACGAGTGTGCTTTTTCAAGTTAATAATAATAATTTTATTGGTTGACAAAGTCAGATAATAATATCTAAATATAATATAAAATAGTGGCAACAACCAAAAGGCGAAGCTTTAGTCCTTGAACTGTTTTTATTGCCTTATCTAAACACAAATTAATTAATTTAAGTGCAAGAAATTAATTAAGTGCAAGAAAAAAAATTAGCCTTAAATTAAGAATAAATATTCTCATATATAATCAAGAATATTATAATCTTCTTAGAAGGTTCTTAGTCTTGAACTGAGTTCAAGTAATACTTGTATCAATATAAGTTCAATCAAATCAAGACAAAAAGTCTTCCAAGAAAATTATGATATTCTTGCCTATCCATGAGAATATCTATTTTTGATGCAAGACTAATTTCTTTCCGTATGTAAAACAATGTAATTAGTCACAATAAAGCGTAAAGCTTGAAGAGAAGATACAGAGTGAATGCTAGATGGAAGGATGTTATTTAATATTTGACTATATGTGCAAAAGCCACCTGAAATTTGGTTATATTGCAACGAGCACTGAAAAAAATACTTAACAATTTATTTATTTATGTTACTTATATAAGGCTTATTTCATAGAGAAATAAAGTTTTTTTCATAGAAATAAGGTTCATTTCTTTGGGAAATAAACTTTATGTCCCATAAATAAATTTTTAAGTAATTTTTTCTCAGAGAGAAGAAAGAAAAACAGCATATGAAACGAGTTGTATATCAATTTCACGTTATCGAACAATTTTTTTTCAATTTTTTATGCGGACATTGTAATTTTACGAACGATATAATTTTTACAAACAGTTTTGCGGCATTGAATACGATGACACGATCGAGCTGCGTCGCAGGACAAGACGCGAGAGAGGACAAGAACAGACATCGATAGATGAAAGCACTAACGTGAGACGCAAAACGCCGCGCTGCGTCAGCGTTTTAATGAATGAAGTAATGGAGCGTCGCTTAATAGACGGCATAAAGCGCTAATTATACGCCCAGTAACGCCGACCAATCGTCGAAACGGCAATAATTTGTCAAGCTTAATTTTCCCTAATTGATATAAGTTATGGACTGACGGCTCGTGCTGTTCCTTTGATTCGTAAGGCACGACCGGGCCGGATAATCGCGCGATGTATATAAATCACAACGCGCCGTTCCCTCGCTATTATTTACGACAGTAATTAGCGCGACAGAGATATCACGCGAACGGGAGAAATCGCCGAAATAAATATGAACCGCGATCTGGAAAGAGAGAGAGAGAGAGAGAGAAAGGGAGAGGAAGGGGGATCCCGCGTTTCCGACACGTTCCCGAGTGGCGGAAGAGGAACCACTTTTTTTTACAGGAGATAAAGGCGCATTATCCTGTAAAACGCTGATTTCGACCTGTGCGCGCGTCCGTCAGATACTATCCAATTAGCGCCAAATTAATATTACCCGCGGTGTAATCAGCCTGGTACACGGAGGGGTGCTGCGCACCGCTGCCAACCTTCTCGGCATAATGACACGTATTACTCTGATTGGCAACAATTGGTAACAATTGACGGGCGGAACCGAGCCTCGAAGGTTCCGCTACTTTGCCCGCGTTGTTTACGACCAGAACTTCGAAACGTTACACCTTAATTGCGTGGCTACATGCTCGAAGAATTATCAAGGCTTCCTTACATCCCTACGTCATTACTTATTAGGCGTACAGTCGACTCTAGCACGAAACGCGACCGGCTGTAAACGTGCTCCGTCTTTAGAAGAGAGGAAAGAAAGATGAAAAAAGTAGGAAAGGGAATTGAAAGTCTCGAACAGCTTTCTCATAGCGATGAATGAAAACGCGCGGACGCGTGTCGATAACCGCGGTATCCGCTCGTTACTTTTCTCGGGCTCTGCGAAAAAAATGTGCAAATCTCGTCGAAGGGGAATTCAAGATGTCGTGCACTGTGAAACAGTTTACATTTCGATGACGTTATGTCGACGTTTTAAGATGTCGAGCGCGATTACCTCAATCGTCCGTTGTAAAAAAGGCATGTCAAGTCAATACTCGAAATTATCGAAGTCATTGTTGTTGTCTTTCCGCGATACTGATTGGCTGTCGCGCGTTGCCAAAGTACCGACGGGCGATTCGACGTTTCTCTTAGTGACGAAAAGGGCCGCTCGAAAATTGAATAAATCGCTGTTGAAATCGCGGCCAGAAGCGAGTGTGCGACTGGACTGAAGAAGTTCGAGAGAGAGAGAGAGAGAAAGAGAGAGAAGCGGAGATTACCGGTGCATTACGATGTTGCAACAACTTTCCGACGAGTCGGATGTGCGCCGGCGAAGACCGCGCATCGGCTGCATTACGCGCCCGTAAAACGCGATACTGCTTTCACGCTGCATCCGCTCTTTTCCCGCTTTTTTACCCTTCGGTTTTTTACGAGGCGAACGAGAAACGATCATAGGACGGCCGTCGGTCTTATTCTCTTCTTTCAGTTCTCTGTCTTCCTCTCCTCCCGCTTCCTCTGTCTTCCTCTCTTCTCGCTTCCTCTTTTTACATATCCATATTTAGGACACGATGTAGCCTCGTGCCCGAAAAGAAGAAATTCGTGTGCGAAGATCTCGTGAGATTCCGCGTCTTACGCAAGCACGACGGAGAAAATAAACTTTTCGGTGATCTATCTAATTTTGTTAATTGGAAAACTGATATTGTCGATTTGATATAATCGAATAGTCGATGCAACGAATCCAGTCGAAATTTTGATTCCACATTAAGTTTACTTAAGTTCTGCATTAAGTCCTCAAAAGGAGGGAACGGAAATAACTTTCTATTTATAGCATCAAAGAAGCATAATAGAAGAACTTTAACGACTTAACGTAGAACTAAAATTTCGACTCGGAAAATCAAAGATCAAAATTTTTACGAGTGCGATTTTTGTGCCAAGTTAGAAATTGGCATTTCTTTCAAATGTATTCGAAAATTGCAACTACTGTAACTGTGTTCGAGAACACACAAACACACACACACACACACATTAGAAACTGTGTGTTTAAATATTTAAATCAAGACGATACTACGTTTAATTGCGATTTAATTGCTCGGAACAGATAAAATTCTGTTATCTGAATGACTTCCTGTCTCACGATACCTTCAACGGCGCCTCAATGCCTCGTGCATTTCTACTCCTTCGTTCACTCGGTGAAATTTATTTCTATTAACGAACAATTGTACATAACGCGCACGCGCTTGTGAATATTTATCGATTCACAGGATTGTTTGAATAACTTGTTACATATGCGCTATTTGATCCGCACAGAATAGAATCCCAATCGCGGCTGAGAACGTAGCGCGCGATAACCGGCAGTCATTACCTACTTCGTGGAAACTGCATATCTATTTTTCACCTGCATTTTCCTCGCTTACGCTTGGGAAAACGGGTGAACGTAAAAAAAGAGGGGAAGATAGCACGCGGGGAAACAGTGTGAAGCGAGCGCGGCGCGTACGGCGTATGCGCGATGCTTCCGCCGTAAACCATTCGCTTTACGGCCAATCGTCGGCGTTATTGAGTGTTCTCTCGGCGGCGACTTAACGATGAAGATAAGAATTTTATGAGTACCGGCGCCATCGTTATAAATATTCAGCCGATACCATATCCCTGGAAGCCAATTCGCCGGCGCGACGCGTTCCTCCCTGCAATCTGTAGCTCACGCGATACTCAAGTGGAAAAGTAAATCGTGGAACTTCCAATTTACTTGTCCATTTGATTGTTGTTCTTCCCATTCGCTCGTACGGATTATTGATAACTTCGCGGATCGACTTCAAGAATATTATGACACACATTATCATTTAAAGAAATTGCATACTTTCGGACGAAAGTCACTTCTATTATAAATTAAACAAAGTAAATATCAAAATGTCATACAGATCAGAGAATAACGTAAAATTTCGCATAACGTAAATTTCGACGAGGAATTAAACAGGATTGCGCATTACATAATTAATTCTTTGCAAAAATCAAGTTTCTTTCCTTTTATTGCCGTTACTTTCTTGAATATTTAATAAACTTTATTATCTTAATTCGATGTTTTTTTGGTTAACAAAAGTAATGGAAATAAAAGATAAGTAAATTTGATTTTCATAAGGAATTAGTTATAATGCTTGATCAGTTACGTGCAACCCCGTTCAATTCAACACAGTAAAAAATGTTGTTTAATCCTAAACGATCCGTGTAAATTTTTTTGTTAATTAAAACTAATTTTGTTAATTAAAGAGGCGATAAATATGTTGAAAAATAACACAAATATTATGTCCAAAATTAACACAAAATTAATATCTATAATATGTTAGTATAAATGTTAGTCGATACTGAAGCATAAAATGTGTTATTTTAACACACACATTGAATATCGACTAACACCAAATATTGAGGTAATACAATACGTTAACACACGGGTATGTTAAAAGTTTAACACAAAAATTTTAACGAGGACCAATTTTAACATGAATATAAAATATTTTTACCATGTATCGCGATTAATTTCAACGTTAAAATCGTGTTCCCACCATTGCCGAGGATTTTACGACCATACGCGGCCGTATTTCTGCTGCTCAAGCACGATTATGTCAGATTCGAGGCGAAGTTTAATTAAACTATACCGCAGAGCTGTCGCGACCAAATAATTGAAGCGCACTTTGCCGCTGTTTTTCGTCGGCTCGTTTTTCGCGCAAGTCCCGCGCACGAAAAGATCTCCATTAAATAATCGTTTATATATTTATTATAGACCCGGGCGGCGGCCTCTCTGTTCCATAGCCTGTTATCCGAACGCCGTATTTACGATCCGCCTTCCACATTTCTTCTAGCAATAAAAGCACTCGGTGCACCTCGCAAGCACTCCGCCGAGTATACCCCTCGCGAAATGTTACGGTCTACTACAATTCGCCCGCGAGTAAATAGAAGCCGCGGAAGGTGCGCGGTATTTGCACAAGCGGCCGGCGCTCTCTTTCTCTCTCCTTTCTTTCCTTTTTTCGTGCCACGAGAGAGAGCTTGCTCATTACATCCGACGAACGAGCTTACTTTTTGCCGTAATTGAGATGCTCGCCGGTAGAATCATTAAGAACCCTGCCCCATACGCACCGTGTTTGCCTATGCACGCGACGGAGAACGCATCCTGTTGCGCGATAATGCCGCAATAACGTGCACCGTATCGCCGATGCGCTAACAATGCTGCATGCAGTTAACTGCGGCCGATCGTTACGCATTTTTTTAATGTGCATTATTCGAATAATTATGTGTCTGCATTTTTATTCCAGACGGACGAGAGGGAACTTGTCGTAATAATTTTATGCGATTCTCTGTGAATTTTTCGAAAGATTTATTTGCGAACGCGTTTATCGTTCGGCGGTTATAACGTGTTTATATCTCCGAGGAAACCGCGCAAACTTTTATTAAGCTGATTTAGAGATATTTTCCCATAAAATCTACATTTTTGTTTATTAGTCAATACATTTCTATTTGAAAAATGCCTCTTTCATGTCATCAACATATTTGATGATTGTTCTGAATTATTAAAGGCATTCGCATTTAATATTTCCGTTAAACATCTTAGAAGAACTATCTACTTTTTTATGTTAAATTGCACTGCATACTTTATGGCAAATGGAAAAAGATTAGTATCAATCCAAGACTCATATTCCTTACATAAGTTAGAATATATAATCTTATATGGAAATAAAATTCGCTCTTATATGAAGAAATTCTATATAAGTTCTATTAAAAATATTAAAAATATTACATTCTTATTATTCAAAAATAATTTTTATGAATTAAGAAGAAAAATATTGAATAGAAAGAACGATATCTTCAAAACTGATAGAATTCTTAAACATAATATAGGATATAAAATTATTCTCGTGAATAACATAAATATATATCTTTAGTAAAACTATATAGAATTTCTTCGTAAAAGCAAGTTTTATCTTCACATAAGATTATATATTCCTGCTTATACATGAGAATACGAGGCTTGAATTGATATTAATTTTTTTCTGAGTAATATATATATTTAAATTCTCGTTTGCGCGTTTACGCGTAATTCCCAAGTGCTCCCAGCGGAACGTCCCGTCGCTGACAAGTGCATCGGAAAGTATCGAATCATCGAGTGCACTCGTCGATTGCATATCATTTCGCCTGACGATATCGCGTTTATCATTCGTTCGTTCACCGCGGTGAGCTACCAATACCACCGATTGGTCCACGCGTATTGCACACGCGATTATTTCAATTATTTTATTACGTACCGTATTAATCTTAGCCCACATAATGCATATAATCATGAGCCCTATTACGCGAGTGCGGGCGAGCCGAGTGGCGGGAAAAGGCATTCGTCCCGCACCTCCCCGCTCCTCCCGCCCTGGCGTTTTAACGATATTGTAATTTGGAGACCGCAAACCCTCTGACGTCACCGGTGCGGCGGAGAGCATCTTGCCGGCGTGCACAACTTATCTCTGCGCCCTCTCCCTCCCATCCTGCCGCCCACCTCGTGTACGCGCGGACCGATAATCCTGATCGAAAAGGATATTAGCGGTCCACGAATTATAGGAATTTCAGCAGATTAGATATTCGGTGAATTGAAGGATTGCGTTACTAATTTCGCCCGACGAGCGCGCGGCCGCGCCGATCGTTACGTCGAGATTTATTCAGACGAGGGAGCCACTGTCACGCGGCGGCAGAGATCTTTGCAAGTATGATGCGGAATTCGCTGATGTCGGCGCGATGTTAGCGAAAATTGAGGAAGCCAGAAACGCGATTTCGGACGCTCCCGAACCGATCGCCGTGTGTGAGTATATATTTGCGTGCGTGCGTCTGTTCGAAAAAGCACAGCCGGGTTTCTTTGTTCGGCGGTGAATACACGCTTTCGTGTTTACGACGAGAGAATGAGGAATCGGGCGCGTTTAAGTCGTCGTTACGAATAGTCGCGCCCTGCCCTTTCCTTGTCCGATCTCACGGCGCGGCGCGGCGCCGACGGTCACGGCTACACGCGTGACCTTTTATTTTGTGCTCCGTGCCAATCTTAATATTATCCTTCGAATTACGGGCCTAATGTTATCCACGATCCACACGCGCTACACGTACAAGCCATTGGCGATCTAATGATCGAGCACGAAATTCAGAGCGGATTTCGCCAGCAGAATCGCTATTAGAGCACCATCTGGATTATTTGGCAACTTTTCGCAAGCGCGGTGACTACTCCCAGTTAATGTCGCGATTATATATGAACCCATATATAATCGCGACATATATAGTCACGATTTATGTCATAACGTAAATATATATTGCATATACATACAGAAGAGAAATGTGTTAGATTCAAGTAAATAATTATTTCAATATCCCTTAGCAAATTTTTATTCGGATCAAATAAATATTTTATTTGAATAGTTTACTAAGGAAATATTTTACTTGGATCAAGTAAATATTCTTTGAAGTAAACGTTTGCTAAAGAATATTGGAGTAATTGATTATTTGAATCTAGTGTTCTTTTTCTGTGCACGAAGAAAAATAATTTTACTGTTGCGAAACCACATCGTTGCTACTGCATATTTATTGCGAAAGAGCAATAAAATTTAATTGACGTAACCAAATTAGCGAATTAATTTGTAATTAAGACAGAAACGGTTTTGTTGCCAGGATAGGAAATATTCTGCTGAATAAATTTATTCTTATGATACGTTAATCTGCTGTTTAGAACAAATTAATGTCTTTACGTTTAATAACATGTTCATACAGCAAAACAATTTGTAGATTTAGCAAAATAATCCAGACTGACTATCTGTATTTTTCAACAAATCGTTTCGCTGTTCTATATAGCAACTAACAGATTCTGTTACGACAGCATAAAATTTGCTGTGTCAGCAAATTATTTTTCTCTGTATATACGAAAAAAATATTTCCATAAAGATACAATATATGTGTACCAGATATACATGGGGAATATGAAGATATTTAGTACATATGAATATTTGATGTGTAAAAAATATATGAGAATATTTGAGACATGAAAATATTTGACATATAAAATATAGGAATATTGTGTGTGTGATGGTAAAGAAGGTATATAAATATGTTTGATGTATGGGAATAACTGGTATATGAAATATATGAGAATATCTGGCACAGAGCTACATATTTCAAATAAATAACGCGCTGGTGATTTATATGTAGAGCCCACTTTGGACGATATACAATTCGCAACATAATTTTCAAGATAGAGTTCCTCTCATTATTTTAAATCTTATGCAATGCATACATCATTTGAAAATTTATAGACACGTGTGCTATGTTAAGATTGCTACAGAAAATGAACTTTGACATTTCCTAACTTTTTCATGTTTTCCGACAGTAGAGAATTTTCCATGGTCAATATATAATCTTAAATTTTAATGTTTAGAAGCAGGGATTACGGGAAAGGTATATCATATTATTAAAAACAAATTTAGAAGTTTAGTGACATAATATAATCGTGAATGCAAATTTAGGTCAACAAAAAATAAATGAGTATTGGAAAAAAGAATACAGTTGTGACGAGAAAAGGCGATAAAATAAAAATGCTAAATAAAATTGACCAATCACATTCGATTACTCTTCTTGTGGTCGAAAAATAATCAACTGTGATTGGTCACTTTTCTTACGGTTTGAATTTTTTTACGTGCCCTGATACGTAAAAAAATATTTGTAAAGTGCGCGAGTTTTGAGCACATTTGACCATAAATGTTAGATGTAATATTAATAACAATTATAAGTACTTTTTAGAATAAGAACATTTAAGGGAATTGTGAGCCAAGTTAAAAATTCCAAGCTCTTTTATATTTCTCCCTGACATTTCCAGATTTTCCAGGTTTGTGGCAACCCTATATATATATATATATATATACATGTAAATATAAAATCCCCTTCCTTAAAATGTTTTCTCATAAGCGAATTTCTTTATCGCGAATTATAAGCCACGTAAAATGAACAACCCGTAATTTACAACAGAATTCGGGACAGAACAAATTCTAATCGTAATTTTATCTACCATACAATGTGCAACGGATATAAGACAATAATATCTATATGCGGTTCTACTTAACCGCCCGAACGTTTTTTTAAAATAACGCCCCGAATTCGATTGTAGATTATGGATCGTCTCAAGCGCGCTTCGTAAAAATTCCGTGTCGGACATTTTCCTTTGCTCTTATCGTACCCGCCGGCTCGCAATAATTCGCCCAAGTTCGCTCTTACTGAACATGCTACGCGCGGATATTCCGCAGCGTCACGGACGGGGGCGATTCCGCCATCGCGAACACGAGACATTGTCACGAGATTTCGCCGTCGTAAATCTTCGGCGTTATATCGACGGCCGGCGGAGTGACGCGAATGATATTCGCCCCGTTGCGACTAGAATGCATTCATATATCGCGGCACGTATCGTGTAGCTCGTAGCCTGTCCCGGCAGGAAGCGGCTATACACGGCATAACTTGTAGCCGTGTCGTGATAGCGACACTTCATAAACATGGACTGGCGTCATGTCGCGGTACCGGCGCGAGGCCTTTTACAACACGTCGATCGTTATCCGTCCGCCGATGGACATCGACATCGGACGCGCGTTGTGTGTTTACGAGCTGTCTCGCGTAAAAATGTAACCACGAGCGAGAGAGAGAGAGAATTCACTAGAATTCACGCTGCTCGAATTGGGATTTTCGTCTCGTCGCCAATTTTTACACCTTTTGTACGTATCTCGTAATAACATTGTTTATCCTCCATAACATTGTATATTTTGCTATCAAATATCCATGTGACTACACGGAAAAGAAGAATTAGCTCCTACAAGTAAAAATTAGCTGTCCATATAATATAACTGAAATTTAATTAATTCAGCTGATTCTTTCGTCTCTATAGCTAATTTTTAGCTCCTACAGCTAAAAACTAACAGCTAAGATCTGGTAACTAAATCTCAGTCGTGTTATATGGACAGCTAATTTCTCTTTTCCGTGTATAACTTTCCAATCTGATTTGCATATCTAAATGTATTTATTATTGCGTATGTAAACTATGTGTATCATTGTTTGACTTTCAGAAGGTAAAATTATCACCAAACAATTATTTACTTCTGTTTTTCATGGTAGAACTATAATAACATCTTTGTATATTGAAATACGTGTAACTATTAGTTGCATATGTTAATTTGCATCTCACGATTAATGCTTTGCCATTTCCCCGTCATGCCATTTATTTCAGAAACAAAAGAAAATTGAGTTGTAGAGGATGATTAAATGACAAAGACAATACGTAGTTATATGCTTCCGATAACTGCACACGAAATGAGCGCTTATTATAAGCTGTATCATTTATTCATAAAACATGCGGAAGATTTACGACGAGATATTATTGAAAATAATATGAACATACCTGTGTATACTCATTGCATAGTTGTCAGATCAGTAGGTGGCTGTAACGATTCAGTCAGCAAGAACCACGACATTGACAGCCGCAGGAATCACGACGGCGAAGACAGTTTTTCCCAATGGATCGAAACCTGTAAACTGAGCGCTACGCAATAAGATGCTTTCGATTCGACGTCGCGAATAATACTACTATGTAAACATCGCCGTGCTTGCCGGGTGTTGCGCGAAACAATAGTGTTTACATACAAGTATGTCTTTCCGACCGAAACAGTATTCTAAACTTTTCACGTAGTACTTAGAAAAGAACACAGTATCGACCGACCGATTCGAAATTTTCATTAAAACTAAATTTTGTTGGGCAACAAGTGCTAGTGTACAATCTCCTTATTGCTCCCGTGAAGGAATGCTCAAATTCACTAACGACTGAAACTAAAGCTTTAAATGGAATTTAGGGGCGATATTAATATCTCGACAATTATTTATTTATGTTATGAGAAACTATTTTCAAAAACGTCTCATTGTTCGATTAACACTAACTAAAAGTGGTCATTTCTGACCATTTTTACTTTTTAGATTATTATTTTATTTCTTGTATGTAAAAGATAGGATTCTGAAATTTTACACAAGAAACAGATGGTATTAATCTAAAAAGTAGAAACGATCGGAAATGACTACTCGGTACTTCTAGTGTTAAGCAATAGTGGAATATTATCATAAATAACAATATGATTTTACCAGTAGTTGTCGCTGCAAAATTCGTAGAGGAAGTTACGAGAAAGACGAAGCAGACGACGCTGCATATCGTGAATTTCATATTTCGCAGTAAGTTTCTTCCTGAAATTCGAGATCACGAACATTAACGTCGTGTAAATTGGAGCGCTCTCATATTACCATTACATAACAGCAAGTTCCGATGTATAATTTGCCCCCTCCCCTCTCCCGTCTCGATCGAATTTTCTTACAGTCGAAACCGAGGCTTTTTGAATTATGTATTGAGATATTTTTACATTGAAACAAGAAAATACTACTCAAGTAAATATTTGTTAAGGAATATTGGAGTAATTATTTTATTTGGCTCAAGTACGAGGGCGGTCCGATAAGTACTTAGCCTACAAAAGAAAAATTTTGGAAAAGTGGCGATTTATTTCTCAACATAGTCTCCTTTTAGCTCGATACACTTGACCCAGCGATGCTCCAACTTCTTTAACCCATCTGAAAAATACGTTTTCTTGAAGTCTGCAAAGTAGGCCTCAGTGGCGGCGATGACCTCCTCATTCGACTCAAATTTCTGCCCGGCGAGTGACTTTTTCAAGTTTGGAAACAAAAAAAGTCGCACGGGGCCAAATCTGGAGAATACGGTGGATGGGGCAGCAGTTCGTAGTCCAATTCGACCAATTTGGCCGAATGAGGAGGTCATCGCCGTCACGGAGGCCTACTTTGCAGACTTCGAGAAAACGTATTTTTCAGATGGGTTAAAGAAGTTGGAGCATCGCTGGGTCAAGTGTATCGACCTAAAAGAAGACTATGTTGAGAAATAAATCGCCACTTTTCCAAAATTTTCGTTTTTCTTTTGTAGGCTAAGTACTTATCGGACTGTCCTCGTATATATAATATTACTTGAATATAGCACGCTGAAAAGAAAAAGTGTTACATTCAAGTAATATTTACTTCATCTAAGTAAAATAATTATCCCACCACTTCTTCGTAAATATTTACTTGAAAGGAGTACTTTTTTGTTTCAGTGTATAACCATTTACTTGTGCCGGATCACAAGTAAACGCAGTTATTGAATTTTGTATCTTTCGATCGAACGGAATATCATGAATAACGCAAACGTACTTGCTGCCGTCGCTGCCGCACCCATCGCGAGCGTTACGCGAAGGATCAACATGGACGTACACCGTGCAACCTCACACCCCGCGACCGGTCTTCCTGCAATCCGAGATCGCGATTATCTCCTGTACTCCAGCGCACCCGCATCAGCGATGCGCTACGCGCGAACTTTCCACGGTTGAACGAGCCCACCGGTTAATGTAACCCGTTAATCCTGCGGAAAAATGAGGAGCGATGCGCGGTCGACCCGGCCGATGCTGATTTTCCGTTTGAAAGAGAGTAACTCAAGCAGCTAAGTTCAGGGCATGTGCATCATTAGGCTTGTTCGTTTTAGCCCAACTATATTGCACTTTTTGCACTTAGAGTGAAAGAAGTATACAACTTAACGGTTAAAACAAAGGAAAAAAGTTCCGATACAATATTAGTTCAGTTAAAACGAATAGACCTATATTTCGTTCTCGGTATATAGTCGTATCCTTCGTCATCGAATCCGTACAATAGAATCAGACAGGCGGTGAGAGATACGTTACACACGATGCGATATCGCAATGCATCATAGTCGTTACGTGCGAATATCAACGCGCCCACACGCGACGTTACGTGACCCGAGAATCTTTTAGGTAGTACGGAGTCGACAGAGCACAAGGTACCGACAGTAAACTTATTGGAATCAGTGAGTGAGAAGGTAACCAAGCGAAAGGTTGCCACCAATTCGAAGTGAACTAATTGGAGCAGTCAACTTTGCATTGTTACGTTACCAACCTCGATTGCTATCAATTTTTCTAGTTACCCAAAAACCCAAAATGGAAATCTCATGGGCGACTCGCGAGATACGGGAGCATTTATTTAATCAAGTATTTATTTACTTATTTATTTATTTATTTATTATTTATTTATTTATTTATTATTTATTTGTTTATTTATTTATTAATATCTTTATTGAGTACACAAAGAAAAATATTTCTTTGAATTCAATAAAATTTCTTTAATTTAAACAAATTTGTCTTTTTGAACGGAACGAATAAACGAATGTTTGATTCAACGAACAGGATTATTTGTTTTTTCAAACAATAAATATATTTAATATACGTAAAATAATATAATAACGAGAAATATTTTTTTATATTTGCATCCAAACATTACAATGACTGTCGCAAGCAATAAATTATTTGAAAAAAATAGCACTATTTTAGAAAAATATTAAAGAACCTTTTTTGTATGTGATTTGGTGGATCAATATTTAATATATAATGAAAAAATTTTTATTATTGAAAACCAAATATTATATTTTCCTCGAATAATGATTTTTTTTTTCTATCAAACAACATGGTTACTATAATGAAACAACAATTTTATTCAAATAAAATTATAATTAATATTCAATTATTTATATTAATATAAATATAACCCAATTTAATTATATATAAACCCAAGCTAAACAAATAAGTGTACTAAATTCAAAGAAACTTTTTTTCTTCGCGTGTGTGTGTATATGTGTGTTGTGTGTGTGGTATGGTATAGCATTATATAATTACATTAAAGCGATAGCTAATCGTTGATGTTAGGCCTAACTGAAGATAGCATAAATAGAACAAAATTGAATAGGATATACAAATAAAATAAAACAATATAAAAAGGTACAGTATAAATAGGTACAGTAATATGCGAGTGTTATAAATCCAGACAGTATAAAACCTAAAACCGGGACACAAGACGTTTTTAATCCTTTGCGCTCAAGGCCTTTTTCGCTCGAGCGAACCAGCAACTCGAGAGGAGTTAGCTGCTCCCGCTTATTTCATGAGTTTTTTACAATTAACAATTGAAATGATAAGACATCTCTGTAGCCATTACCTCATAAGATTACACACAAAGGGTTAGGAGTAGACTCGTGAAGCGATATTCGTTAGGTCAAATCTAAATAAACACCGTTATCGCTCGATTTGCCGCCTCGATCCGAGTGGTGCTTGAGAGGCACCGCACGAGTTGTCGCATCATATCCAGTGGTGCCTGAGAGGCACCTCTCGAGCGCAAAGAGTTAAAACGTCTTAGTCTTATAGACGTCTTACTTAAAGACGATTTTAAGACGTCTTCAAGACATCTTAACGCCGTCTTATGTTCCGGCTTTTAAATTTTGTGCTGTCTAGGAAGTCTCATCATATATATTTTNACTTTTTTTCGTGTAAACGCACGCATAATTATGTCAGGATGGTCGTAAAAGACACGGAGAAGAGAAATAATAGATAATATCAAAAGGGAGAGAATAGAGGCAGATTGGCGCTTGGCGGTCGTGCGAGAACGTGTTTTATCGACGGAGCTTCCGCCGACGGCGCTCGACGTTATTCCGGTGGGTACGTAGAATCTCTGCAGGCCGCGGCAACGGCCGGTCGAATCGCCGTGACGTCGTGGAGGTGCCCGTGCTACGTTCTGCGCGTCGACACACGTTGTGTGCATCCTGAATATTCTGTGCAGTAGCTGCGTAACGCGGACGTGCCAGGTATCTTGCTATGTGTGATTTATGCTGCGTGCGAAACGAGTGCGAGGCGTGCTGTCGTCTGTTTTGATCGCGGCGAAATGCGTGCGCGAACGATCGCAGCATCGCTGGGAGAGAGAGTGCATGTATGTGCGAAAGAGTGAGAGAGAGAGAGAAAGAGAGAAAAGAGGAAAAGAACAAGCGAGCCGCTAGGAGTTCGTCGGCTCGCGTCGCGAACGGCGGCTTCGAGAACCGCACGGATCCGCGGTGTCGGCGAGTCGCGAGAATTAATCGGCCGGGGTGTAACATTTCTTTCCAGATGCGATCGCCGCTCGAGCTGGCAGGTGAGGTTAAGTTTTGCGGTGCGGTGCACTGGCTCGCTTCGCTCGCCGGCCGCCGTGCGGCAGCACCGTCTAGCAGAGTGCTAACGGCGAAGGCGCCGGCACGGAGGCTCCAGCGCGCCGCGATTCGAATCGATACGCTGCAACGGCGCGCCGTTGCATCGCATGAATTTGTTTTATGATTCGAAAGAGACCCGACTTGTTTTCGAGAATGCACCCTGTTGAAAATTTTCAGATTCCCACGGACACTCAACGGGATTTGTGTGAATTCATGTAGGATATTAGAAATCTATATAGGAATCCATATGGTTTGTGGAAATTCATGTACACGGTGAAAAATTTTGCGTTGAATTTAGCATATTTCCCAAACAGTTGACTCAAGTTTTTATGTTAATTCAACACGAGGTGAATATGTTGAAAAGTAATACAAATATTATGTCAATAATTAATCCTCGAACGGTAAGGTCAGATTGACACATTATTTATATAGCACGCGCTGTTTCTCTTCTTAAGGTATGTTCCATGTTATTATTTATTCTTTTACCCATTTTGTATATTGATTATACGAAAAACGAATAAAACAAAGCGCAGGATTGGATCTAATTCCACTTTCCCGGATAAGTTGAAAATCTACCTTGCCGTTAAAAAGTTAACACAGAATTAATACATTAATCAACACTGAAGTATACAAAATGTGTTATTTTAACACTTACACATATTGAATGTCGACATAACGTAGAAAATTAGAAAATAACATAAACACAATATGTTAAATTAATACACGGATATGTTAAAAATTTGACATACAAATTTTAATAAATTTCCAATTTCAACAAAAGTACAAAATGTTTTTTGCTATGTAGGAATCCACATGGATTGTTACTTAGGACCTAGATTTTTAGTATAAATTCCCAGGGGCAACCCCGGGATTCTATATTCTATACAGATTTTTGTACACGGTAAAAAACATTTTGTATTTGTATTAAAATCGGTTCTTGCTAATATTTGTGTGCTAAATTTTTAACATTACCCCTATTAATTTAATATATTGTTTTTATGTTATTTCAGCATTTTGTGTTGAGTCGATATTCAACATGTGTAAGTGTCAAAACATACACAACATATGTAAGTGTTGAAATAATACATTTTATATTTCAGTGTCGATTAACATATTAATTTTATGTTAATATATCCATGTGTTAATTTAATATATATTATCTCAACATTTTGTTTTGCGTCGATATTTAATATATATAAATATTAAAATAATTTATTTTATACTTCAGTGTCGATTAATATATTCATTTTGTGTTAATTTTGGATATAATTTTTGTGTTACTTTTCAACATATTCACTTTGTGTTGAATTAACAAAAATTTGAATAAACCGTTTCGGATATTTGAAATGTGTTAAATTTAACACATTTTTTACTATATGGTTTTTTTTAACAGAAACGGCACTCGAAATTGCATGAGGTTTCAGGTTTGATATATACTTCTTCTGACTTTCTTCCCCGAGTTTGCAAGATCGAAATATTCACTGCGGTGACGTTCACTGATTGACGTTCTGTAGGTTGAATTGATTGCTTATCAAACGGAACATGTCACGGAGCAAAAGCAGAAATCGCTCGGAAACAGAGAACATGAATGTAACAGCGTACGCAACAACGTTATTGTTGTTAATTGCATTTCAAATTTGAGCATCTGGTTTGACTGGTCACATCGCCGACATCGACTCGCCGGGGATCTGGGAAAGCCGAAGGGTTTCGCGGATTTTTCGCGATTAATAGGGGCCTCAGGCGCAATCTCGATCGGAGTGGCGCGTTTCCGAGAGATCGCCCATTAACTGTGTGCGTCTAGCGATTCGCAAAGCAAGACGACGTCGTAAAAGGGGTGGGTCGGTCACGCCGCGGCGCCAAGGTGGCTCTGGCCTTCTCTCTCTCTCTCTCTCTCTCTCTCTCTTGAGGAAGCATCGCGGGCGGAACGCTCTCCACCGGAGAAAAAGAGAGAGAGAGAGAGAGAGAGGCAGGGAGACGCTCCTCCATTATCGTAATTTGCAAATTTCCCCGGGACCGTGATGAAAAACGACCACGAGGCGCCGTGGTTTCGCGTTGAAACGCGCGACTGCGGCGAACAGGGGAGGAAGAGCGAGAAAAAGAGAAAGAGGGGGGGAAAGAAGGAAGGAGAGAGTGGGACCGCTTAGGGGGTGAAAAGAGAGGTAGACGGCCAAGCGTGGGGAGAGGAGGAACAGGAACCGCGAAGACGGTGGCGGATTGGCGGCCTCGGGCACGGTTGCGGATTCTCGGCGTGATGCCGGTGATTCGCGGCTTTGGTGCCCAGTAATCCCGGGTCCCCTCGCCCGGACATACTCCTTCTCTCCTCCTTCGGCTCCTCTGCCTCTGCGTCTACCTCTTCCTCTCGCCCGTACTCCTCCTCCTCCCTCGCAGCCCTCTCGCTGTCTTTGATACAGCGCGGCCCGTCGTATGCCGGCGGGACGGGACGGGCGGGAGGGGGCTCAATCTCACGGTAAATACAGCAATCACTCGATGTGCCGTCCGCATTAATATAATTAGTCACCGCGAGCGCTCGAGAGCGATGCCGGGGAGCGGATTCCGCCTCGCTCCGCTCCGGGCGGCGCACGCACACGCGAAATATCGCAGCCGCGCTTAAGTATTTCGGCTGGGTGCGCGAGTATCGGGGACAGCGTGCCCTTGAGCGGTCCTTCGCGACGACAGACGGAGTCACTCGACTATCAGCCCGCCGATTATTAAATGATCGTCGATATGAGACGCTATCATCTTTCCATTTTGTGTCTAAGTCGCGCTTAGAACTAGTACAACATCTGCTTTTACGTTTGTAATCATATAACGATATAAGGAAGACGATACAAGGAAATATCGATATTTGTGCGTGAAGAGTGTCTTCTCTGTAGCTACACGGTAAAAAATTTTGTGTTAAATTCAACATATTTCACGTGGTCCAAGCGGCCTACACAAATTTTTGCGTTAATTCAATACAAGGTGAATATGTTGAAAAGTAACACAAATATTATGTCAAGAATTAACACAAAATTATAACATCCACAATATGTTAATCGATGAAGGGTGTAATGTGTTATTTTAACACTTATTATTTTAACACTTATATGTGTTGAATATTGAGATTCAACACAAATATATATTGAGATAACATAAATACAATATGTTAAATTAACACATGGATATGTTAAAACGTATGTACAAAAGGAAAAACAGACCTGCAAAATCTATGTCACGAAGAAGAAAAAGATACGTTAAAAATTTAACATAAAAATTGTTACTGTACGAATCAATAAGATTTATTTGAATTATGGTGTTGTTGAGCAATTCTGCTGATGTAACAGCATTTTTTCCCGTGTATCTTGCAAAGAGAACTCTCCCAAAATGAAAGTTGTAAGAGTCACGATAGCTTCGATAAGATATTCGTGAAAATCCGAATGATCTCTTGCGCGAATCGGACTTAGCTACCGAAAATTACCGGATTCGCGCGGCACTCGTTCCGCAACATCGTTTTGCAGAAGATGGAAGCAGATTTTGACGTACGGAATTGGCATGCCAATGGACACACCGGGTGCGTATTAACACGATGCTCTTCGTGCTTCCAGCATGGCCCCGAAGAAGGTCGAGGAACCCGAGCGGAAACCGCTCATCGGTCGCGTTGGCACTAACTTAAAGGTGGGCATAGTCGGGATTCCGAATGTCGGGAAATCTACATTCTTCAATGTCCTCACCAAGAGTCAAGCGGCGGCCGAGAACTTCCCCTTCTGTACCATCGACCCCAATGAAAATAAGTATCTTTATTTACGTGCATGAATCTAATTAGGCGAATTTTGTCCTGTTCGAAGTGCATTGAGAGAAAAAAGTAAAAGTTTAAAAATTGATTTGTGATATGTAAGATTTATTTCATAGAAGTAACATTTATTTTTGTAGAATAAATTTTGTATTCCACAAATAAATTTTACAGTACATAATAAATAGTATATAATACATTTTATGGTAGTAATAATTTTATAGTTTTGTAGTGTTTTTATAATAATATGTAAATTTTTTAATACTTTTTTCTCAGTGTGGAATTCAAGTCTGCGGTCATCGTTTAATTTTTATCTCATATTTCTGCATTAAATATATCTACAACTCTTCCTTTCAGTATTTAAGGTAGTTGTAACGCAAATTGCTGTATTTTTAACGACACATCGAGGGAGCCACTCATAAATTTAGTATTTATCAAGCAAAATTATATTCCTATATATTTATTTTACTATCTAAATAATAAACATTAATTTGAAACGAAGTTCAAGTAGACATGTTTATACAATATTACAAATATGAAAATATTATTTTTTATTTTTCTTAGTAATGCTATTTTTATGCATTAGTTGATGTAATAGGGATACACAGATAATAAAAAGAGGTATATAAGTGTTTAAATATGTGCATATGTATATGTATTTAAAGTATCATTATAAGTTATGAACTTTACATTGCTGTATTTTTAAAACAAAATAGCCATTAATTCTGAAATTTTCATACAATGTCTTTATATGTCTCTATATATCTTTAATATTACAATAGTTTTTCTAGCTAATAAAATCCTAAATGAGGTTTAGTAGAATTAAAAATAGAAGTTAAAAATAGAATATTAACCTCGAGGAATAAGTGTAAAAAGTCATCTTTCGTTGTCATCTTTAGTTGCGAATATCTCAGCTCCTGAATGGTCAATTTGCTTATGATTGCGCCATTAATTAGGTCATATTTAATTAATTAATTAATTTAATAATTTAAATATTTGTTTATTTAAATCCATATATAGTGCAAGTTTTAACAGATTCTAAAAAAATTAATTTTGTGCTACAACTACCTTATACCCGAAATTTGCCATTTCCCTTTGTTATTATATTACCTAAACCGCCCATCGCGAATATTACTACGTTACATCCGCTTTACTGATATCGAGTTCTCGATTCCAAATTGCGCACGATTCGCGTCTCACTTTATCCTGTGTAACGGTAAAATTATTGTGGCAAAGCTACGCGGAATGTAGAATTTGCGAACAACTTCACTTGTTTAACGTTGCTCGGATACGTCATCAAACGACGGTGCGCCACAAGAAGAGTTAATCATTGACGGGAGTTATCGCGAATATCGCTCGAAAGAAAATGTGCGACAAATCTGCTGAGAAGCCGGAGCAACATGTCGCGGAGGAGCATTCCCTTAACGGATCACAAGAGGACATCCAATACGCGCCGTCCTCGATCAGATATCCGAAAGCCAATTTATACTACGCTTTCGCCGAGGATACGCACCCCACAACGAGGATCGCTGTGTCTAAGTCTCTCCAGCGAGAAAAACTTCCACCGCTGGTGGCACCGTTCAATGAAACCGTCCAGATGTTTAGCTCAGCGGACGCAGCTATGACTCACTACCTCCTGACCGACCCACCGAGTTTCGTCGTTTTCGGGAAACCCGGCTTGAACAGCGTCGACCTGGCTTCTGCAATAGCCGATGCTTGGAATTGCATCTTGATCTCGCCATCGTTGCTGATACAGGAAGAGATCGACGCCGACAGCGAGAAGGGTCGATGCATGCAGAAAACTTTGGAAAAAGGTGAGCAACTAGCATCGGATGTTGTCATGAATCTGATACGATGCAGGATCCAGAAAAGAGATGTCAGACACAGAGGCTACGTTGTCGAGGGCCTGCCGCTCATTCCAGATAAGACGAGTTTCGAGGACGGTCAGTCAGAATCTTGCAAGGACCAATTGATATGTGAGATGTGCGATCGGACCGTATCCTGCCATCAGTCTGACAAGTTAGCTGATCACTCAGTCTGTAAGCTGCAATCTGATTATGAGCAACAAATCCCACAGCAGATCGACGAGATATTCAACAAGTTGCAGAGGAAGCCTTCCATTATTATCTACATGGTGTGCCCAAAGCCAGACGTCGTGATCATGCGTGAACATGCGGAAACAGCGGCAGCTGACACTGTTGCTGAAGATATACTTGATGAAGAGTCGCACCCGCCGCTCGATGTCCGACAAGATACCAAGGAGCAACCGATCGTGAACGACGATCGAAGGAATAATTACTCAGAACGAGTTCCCGACGTAAGGCGTGAGGTTGAGCTACAGTGCGATCTGTACACGCGACTGGCGCTACCGACGATCGACAAGTGGATCCTCGCGCACGATCCTCGGCGTGTGATCCGCGTAGATGGACGTGGCTCGACGCAACGGATGTTTCAGACCCTCGACGCATGTCTACGCATGTTGCCGTTGCAGCCGTCGATTTTGCCCAAGCAGATGACGGTCGAAAAGGTCAACATAGAGGAGGGTCATGAAGAGATCTTCGAGATTCTACGACAGAGAGAAATCGTGTCGGCCGAATTCCCCTGGAGATTGTCTGCGTGGAAGTTCTTCTGTCCAGTGAAACTGGCTCTCGGACAAAAGGAGGACAGATGTAAAGAATACACGGTGAGATTTCTAGGATACATTTTCTTCTTATCGTCTCAAGAATCTGTAGACTTGTTTATCGAGAACCCAAGGACGTTTCTGTTACCGCCGAATCCTCAGCCGATTTGCAAGATAGCGGTGATCGGGCCGCCGTATAGCGGCAAGTCAGAGCTCAGCCTACGATTGGCGAAGGTCTTCGGTGGAACGGTAATAAACGTGAACGAATTGCTGAGAAACTGTCCTAATAATATATATTACATGAATATTGATGAATACGATGGAAACGTTAGAAATTACGATGAAGTCAGTGCATGGTTATGTAATGCTATTGAACAAAATATTAAAAAAATACCGAGAGAGGAACTTGAAGACGAATTATACAAAGACGGTGGATACATTGTGGATGGTATACCCATCTACGCTTGGATTAAAATATTCAGTAAAATCAGATTTATGCACGTTGTCGTTTTATTCGAGGATGCATATACTTCGAATACCTACAGAAATTCCTTCGTGTTACATACCAGACATAGCGAATATCAAAATACACTATATGAATATAGACGAGATTTGAATAAGATGAACAAATACCTACAGACGTTACAATGTAACACATTTTTCATTAATCTCGCGAATATCGAAGATATGACCGAAAACGTGTTGGATAATTTGAGATGGAATTTCAAACCCGCGACGAACGACAAGAAGACGGAAACTTTGCAAGGAACAACGTCCACGGAAAACAACATCGATGAGGAAACGAACGAAGACGAAGAGGAACATTTCTCGCGCGTCGTCGATCTCGAGACGGCCGAGCGACTTCTCGCTTGCGGCTACTATTTCCTCAGCCCCTTCGGCCGATGGTGTCCGGTGCAAATGTACGCCAACGTGATCCTCGTAGCCCACAGCCCGAACTTTCCGTTCATCTATCAATCTCAGATCTACTTCCTCAGCGGCGAAGAAGCGCTCCTCGCTTTCTCAAAGGAGATCTCAAAGTATCTCGCACGGGGCTTCCGTTTGCCGGCTTTGCCGCTTCGAATCGCCATCATCGGGCCGCCGAAGTGTGGGAAAACGACGCTGGCGGACCGTTTCGCGAAGACCTATGGCCTGAAGCGAATCACTCGCGACATAGCGTTACGCCACGTGCTGAAGCATTACAGCTGGACCGAATCAGCACAAGTGGCTAAGGAAAAGCTCCAGGCGAACCAACCAGTTCCCATCGAGTGTGTGATACGCGCCATTGAAGCGCTCTCTCTGGGACCGCGCGCAGCCTCGCAGGGTTACGTCCTGGACGACTGTCCCTTGAGTCGTGAGGAAACTGAGCAGCTGATTCTGTCGGGGATCCAGCCGATGATCGTGCTGGATCTCAAAGCGGACCTGCCGTCCTGCCTGAACTGCCTTCAGACTGGGAGTAATGACGGTACGGATGCCACCGTCTCTTCTGACTTCCTGGCGCGCTACGAGACCTGGCAAGTGCATCAGGCGAGCTTCCGGGATTGGCTGAAGAAGTTTTCGCGGAACGTCGTCGAGCTGGATGCCACCGACAGCAAATGGCGCGTGTGGAGCGTCGCAGATGGTGCGGTGCGCTTGAGATTCGCCGAAATCGCGCTCTATCAGCGAGACGCTGATCTGGACAAGGTGCACAGACTCAGGTACATGTGCGTGTCGCCCTTCGAATTCCGCGAGCGGCAGAGTCAGTATGAATCCTATTGCCCGGCCTGCTTGTTCCGGGAAGGCGTCGTGCAGGCCTCCATACAGCCAACGGATAACCAGGGAGTAGTGCAGTACCAAGAGCACTTTTACTGGGTTTGTCCGCAGCATATGGCCGCCTTCATAGAGGATCCCTGGCAGTATCTTCCTCCTATCAACACTGCGAGCCTGCCTGACGAGCGGTTGCAGATACTCGAGCCGGTGATCGACGTGGAGCACTCCTGCTTACAGCGACGGCTCCGTCTTGACGGCTGGTGCCCGGTGACTTACGTCGATGGCCCGGCGGACCGCAGACTGATCCGCGGCAGAGCCGACTTGGCTGTGCTGCTCGGCGAAGAGGAAGTTTATCTCCTATGCAGCGAGGAATGTCGTGACAAGTTTCTCGCGAGGCACGGCGACTACCGCAACGTGGAGATCACGCCTGCTCACGAGGTCGACCCGCGGGGTCTGCCGGACATCCTGGAGCGCACGTTGGTAAAGGAGGTGGTCGAAGCGGTGAAGCGGGTGGCCGCGCTGCGCCCAAAGATGGTCGGCCTGTCGGCGGCCGCCAGCGCGGCGATCCATATTGGCGTTCACCTGAAGACCCATCATGCGCGCGCCGATGCGAACGAGACGCTCGTTTATGAGCTCGCTGACAAGCGGATGGCCGCGCGCGACGAGATCGTTAGGATCGTCACCGACATCGTGAAGACCAGGCCCAATCCTTACGCGGAACACGCCGTCGACATCGGGTGCAACTGTTGTCCTGGGAATCGAGAGTGTCTGTTTGACTGAGTCCCGTCGCGTCAAGTTGAGAGACGCGGACTTGAATATTCATATATATCCACCGGGAGATCGTTACCCGCGTTATCGTTAATTGTTAAGTCGTTAATCGATTGTCATGCGGTCGAGGGAGACGAAGCTATCCGATTTTTCTTTTCTCTTTCTTTTTCAGCACGTCGCGTTCCGGTGCCCGACGCAAGATTCGACTATCTCTGTGAATATTTTAAGCCGGCTAGGTAAGAAACGAGCAACGGAACGACGAAACGTTCCTGAAATATACGTCGGTGCGCGGGAAGGAGGGCTAGGGGGAGGGGAGGGTAAATGTGTAAGCGGAATAAAAGCATATATAGCGCTGTCTAAAGATGTACCCTTGTGAAGGGAAACGAGTCGGAATAACCGGGGGGACACATTTCCATACTTCGCTTTTATTCTCGCAAGAAGACGGTGGAAAGGGGGAGGGGATTGGGAGGAAAGGCGAAGGGAGTCGATCTGCAATGCAGATTGCGCGAAATTCGTCTACGAGACGACACAGAAGTCCGCGCGGGACGGTATTCGCCCGTGTGTTACACGTTCTTCTTCTTCTTTATTCGCATTTGCTACACGTGTTACTGCGTTGGATTTTCGGCATGAGTAACATCGGCTAGTGTAAATTTTTGTTGATAAGGGAATAAAACACGCATCGGCGACGACGAATCCATCTGGGTTAGTCGGGAAGTTCGGTTCATCTTTTAAATCGGGTTTCGCTTCACCGCGATGGATGGAAACAAATCTGTGACTTCGTGAAAATGTTGCCTTTGTAACGATATGTTTCATAGATATGTGCGATATATTTGATAGATATATATGATAGACATATGATAGATATATAATTAATAAATATGATTGATAAGTACATGGAAGAAATTAGTATCAAAATTCAAAACTCATATTCTTATATATAAACAAGAATTACAGGAGATATATAAGAGGAGAAAATATTAGGTAGAAGAAATGATATCTTCAAACTAAGAATTGTACTTTGAAGATATTATTCTTTCTTTTTCTACAATTCACATGAAAATTATTCTTGTGAATAACAAGAGTGGTAATTTTTAGAGGAACCTGTATAGAACTGTACATATATATAGAATTTCTTTATGTAAGCAAGTTTTATCTTGATATAAGATTAGTAAAAATTTTGTACAAATAATTGACAGTAAAAATTTTGTAGAAATAACTGGAATTTTTGTGTTACTTTTACATGGGAATATGTTAAAAAATACATAAATATAAATTCACATATTCACCTTGTTAACATGTTACTTTTTATCGTATTCATCTTGTTAAAGTAACACAAAAATTTCATTGGACTGTTATTTACACAACATTTTTTACTGTGTATATATATATTCTTCCTTATATATAAAAATATGAGTCTTAAATTAATAGCAATGTTTTTCTATGTATACATGATAGGCATATGATAGATGTACGATTGACAAATGTGTGATAAACGTTTAATGGATACATTATAGACATTATCAGCATTGTTACTTGCATTATATGCATGCGACATTGGTTATTGAAGATCGAACCGAACTTTTTGGCCGGCCGAGCACAAAGATCATTTCGAGCGTAATACAGCGTGCGACGAAGTAACGAACGCGAGCAACGTGGACGACAACAAAAACCCATAGACCCGCGACGCGGCGAGAATAATTCGGCACCTCCATTGAGGAAACGACAATATTTGATTACGCTGCGCTCACACGCGAACGCGACCCTCGTGTTACTTCGGGTCGAGCAGTCAGCCGACCATCAGTCGATCGGCTAATAAAATCCCGGCGCGGCGTTCGGGCTAAATGTAAATCGCGCTTGTCTTGCGACGAGATTCGACGGGAATCGAAACATTGAAAATGCGAAACAGCCGGTCGGATCAAAGAGCGGCCGATTCATCCGTGCCTCTCGTGCCCGCTCGTTCGCTCCATTATCGTTCTCTCGTCTATGTCGGCGGTGGCAGCCACCCCGACTACCGGCACGTGTCGGATGATTCGACGATCCGTGATGAAAGCCGGCTAATACACCATCTCCCTGCTCGCCGCCATGGCCAGTCCCGTCCACTTTCGCCGACGCCTCCCTTCAAAGGCTAATTGTTTAATGAGCCTGTTGGCATTAGCATTTAAATATACCTCGTTGTCACCGGGTCGCTCCCTCGTTTCCATTCGACGCGCGCGCGTGCATCGTCGCGATGGCACATGCCTTCGACCTTTAATCGCGCCCGTCATCATCGGCGATCTACCTAGCGAGGGAATCGCAGCACCGACGGACGCGAAAAACGCAACTCGGTCTCTCTTTCTCTTTGTTGTGACAATGTCGCGCCGGCCAGTCGAATTTGTTTGCCTTTCTCATTCGAAGGAGGACCCCGCCGGAGGATTCGTAACTGGTGGAAGTTCGTATTTTCAGCAAGGTGCCAGCCTTCCTGCACGTGATGGATATCGCCGGGCTGGTGAAGGGCGCCGCCGAGGGCCAGGGTCTGGGGAACAGCTTCCTCTCGCACATCGGAGCCTGCGATGGCATATTTCACCTTTGTCGTGAGTACGGTGCCAATTAACTGAGAGAACGACACCCGTGATCTTGACGTTTGAATAACATCGTAGGTTTATTAGGCCTATATTATGAGAAAAATTATTAATATTGTAAAAATCATGGATTTTTTTGTATCTTTTGGCATTTTTAAATGAATTATTAAGATAGTTATAGCACAAAATGAGTTTTTTAAGAATTCGTTGAAAGTTGCACTATACATAAATTTAAATATAACCTAATTATTGGCGCAATTAAAAATCAATTCGAACGACCATTCGGAAACTGAGATATTCGTCGATAATTAAAAATATTTTTTATATGCATTGAGAAATCAATTTAGTTGACTCAAACAAAATTCTTGTTTGAATATGGATAAGAAAATTTTTTGATTTTGAGAACCAAAATTTGATTCTCTGAACCAAACCTTTTTTATTTTCGTTTCAACGAATCAAACCTTTGGTTCAGAAATCTTCTCACAACCAAAACATTTGTCTGCCTATATTCAAACAAGGATTTTATTTAAGACTAAATGGATTTCTCAAGGCATATTCCTTCAGATTTTAATATCCTACTTATAATAGAACTATTAATATAAACTATTAACACATTAAGGGCGGGAGTCGTAGTACTACGATTTAGCTCGACTGCGGCTTAAAGGCGGGAATCGTAGTAAAACAATTTAGCTCGACTGTACCTTAAAGTTTTTATGATAACACAAAATATCGCCCGCCGTTAATGTGTTAATATAAGAACTATTAATATAAGCTATTAATGTAAGAACTATTAGTATAAGGATAATAATCCTATTTATATAAGCTTTATTTATATAAGCATTAAAAAGAAAAAAAAATAATATTTTCGTATTTTATAATATCGTATATATATGTCGACTTTAATTTCGCTTCAAATTATTATTATTTAGGTAGTGAAATAAATGAATAGTAATTTTCCTTGATAAATACTAATTGCTCCCTTGATGCGCTACTGAAAATACACTCTACAATATAATTATTTTAAGTTTATTACCAATGTTTACAATGTTTCTTACAATGTATGTTACAATGTTTATTTATTCGCTTTGTAGACTGGTTGTCACCAGGAAACTAAGTATCTTATTGGATCTAACTAGTAATATCAGTTGTCACGTGGTCTTTTTTCTAACTAATAGATTTTTTTTCTAATTAATAGAGGAATAGAAATGGGGTAGAACTTCTTGCACGAAACGTAGAAAAGGGGGCAGGTGAAAGAAAACGCGTGTAGGCATCGTAGGCCTAACATGTTACTGTCAAGGTTAACGAGTCTGTCATTGTCTCCTTTGATGTTATTTGTCGCGCGTTTCGTTCCTCGTTTCAACGTTCGTCGTCGATACGCGGCGCATTCTCGCGTAAAAGCAGATAACAGCGAGCGACCACATTTCTACAAGAACAACTCGGAACGCGGAATCGCGATAAGGGCGATTGCGAATAGGCAGGAATTTTCGTCGATGGGATCAGGAGATTAGTTACGAGCGATATTTACCTATTTCGCACGTCGGACGTGTGATCGCGGTCGGTTTTACGACGTGTACGTGTGTTCCTCGCGGAGCGCGTTACGGGCGCGTTATGACCGTCGTTAAGTATGTTCCTGGAAGCTCGTTGCGTTATTGTGCCCGGCGATATAATGAGAATTGCGCGATTTACGCTTACGTTACGCCGAATTTGAATACGCCCCCGCGATGCACAAACTATAAATACGTATACGCCCACTTATGCTTATAAATCACGCCAAATATATATAGCAGCTATCTTATTTTTTATAAAATTTTTCTTCTAAAACTTGGTGTATTTTTGTAAAGGGAATTTAACATGTTATACTGAAAATGGTGCAAAATCTAGTTTTTTACACGATTTATCTTCAATTCTCAGGTTTCTTTTGTAAAAGGAATTTAATAGAGGAAAAGCATCAAAACATACCATTTTGTTTTTGGACTCTAAAAATATGTTAAAAATGTAAAATGAAAATTTATATACATGGATACAAACTTGCAATACTTCTCTACCGAAATATATGATAGTATTATGAAAATTATTACATATTTCTTTGCAAATAACTATTTTTTAAGATTAAGTTCACGTTTTGTCCGACGGAGCTCGACATTTACAGTCGAAAAACATGGATATGTCAGTTTACCATATCTATGTCTATTTTGGTGCTTTTCTTTTGTACTATGTCGAAAATAGGGAAATCTTAATTTTATGCATTTTTTTTCTTGTTTGGAATTTCGTGTTTTTTCATAGAGGAAATTTAATACATAGAGAGCTGTATAGAATTAAATTGATCGTACGATAATCTTCGCTATTGACTACGATCGAGCAGAATTTTCTTCCTGCAAATTGCAGTATGGAGAATTTTCATTACGGCGCGGTATCATTTAGTCGTAATGTCGTAGTCGTCGATGGAAATTCGCGGCGACGTTCGGTTTCGTGTCTGCAGGGGTCGTAAGAGCGTTAACCCGCTTGTGCTTCGCGTCGCTATAATGTAACAAGTAGTAATTCACGCAAAACGATCGTCGGGCAGATATTACATTCGTACTGAGAGAATAACATTTCGAGAAGCAGTTTCGCCGGTTAATACATCTTGCCGGGCCGCCGACAGGTGGTAATTTTTTCAATTAAAGCAACTCGGCAATCTTCGCGTGACGGTGGCTTGCTTAAATAGTCGACATGCGAGAGCTTCGCCGTCGAGGCGAGTGTTACTCACTGAAACAAATGTCCAGAAGCGCGGTTCGCGTTTCCCCTTCCCGTTCTCGTGAGATCTACTCACTACGCCTACGCTTTCTTTCTTCTATCAGGTGCCTTCGAGGACGATGACGTCACTCATGTGGAGGGCGATGTGAATCCCGTGAGGGATCTCGATATCATCAGTGAGGAGCTGCGACTGAAGGATGTGGAATTTTTGAACACGCACCTCGAGAAACTCGAAAAGCTGGTTATCCGCGGCAACGACAAGAAGCTGAAGCCTGAATACGTAAGTACTTGATCATTACCTCCCGTTCTTTTTCTTGAAAAAAAAAGAGAGAAAAAATTTCTCGATCGAAAAAATGTATCTTTTCCGTAAGAATGTTCTTCCGGTGATTAGAAGGGTGTTCAGTTCTTGTAGAAATTCTTTTTGGTCTATCTTTACTCTTTTAATATCTGCCATACCATAGAGTATATGATAATTGCAAAATAAGGATTTCTCACAGAATAGTTGTTCTTAACAGTATCTTGCGAAAATTCTTAATCTTATTAGATTTTTAATAAATCTTAATAGAATCTAAATTGAATTTTTTAAATAGATTTTTAGTAAGGAAATTTTATTCTGTTAAAAAGAAAGATAAATAAATTATCTCTTTGTTTTTCGCAAAACCTTGGAAAAAGAATGAAAGTCATGAAATATCTATTCTGAAAAAAAAAACGTAACTGTTTAAAGAGAAATTCAAATGAATGATACACCGAAGATTAAGAAGATTATAAGGCAAAACGAATTTGATAAGAAATCGATTGACCATTCGAGAGCTGAGATATTTATAATTAAATTTGGCACTTTTTATACACGTTTCTTAAGATTAGCTATTTTCATAGGAATGTCATTTTTCTTGATAAATACTAAATTTATGAATGGCTTAACGCGCCACGGAAAATATGACCTTTACAATCTTCTTAAGGTGTTCATCGTTTAATGTATCTCTCTCTCTCTCTCTCTATCTCTCTCTTACTCAGGATTTACGAATTAATCCCCGGCCATCCCATCGCACCGGTCACTTTATATGTATTATAATCCGTGTGACGTAATCATCGATATTTCCTGTCGCATGGACACACGTTACCGCGAGAAGTCGCAATAATTTCACAGGAGAACCGTGAGTCTCTGAAAAATCGCTGTTCCGCGCGACGATTTTGCCGTCCGCGATCGACCCGTTTTCATCGATGCATAAACAAGCGCTTATAATATGCAGGTTACTTTCCACAAACAAACCACACGATTCAACCCATCCGACCGTTAATCTTCGCGGTGTAACGCCTCATTTGCTATCTGTGTGCATTTGCGTACACGATACTCGCGAAGCCGTATCGCGGTTTCGCGCACGAGTCCCTTCGCTCCCGTGGCTTCGTAGCGTTGTTTACGCCAATTGTTTACGTTAGTTTGCAGACACGTTTAACCCTTCGACCGTACATTTCTGAAAAGTCGCTCGCACCGCAAACATGGTCATATTGACCTTGTGCGATGTTCTAAATTCTATATTTGAAAAACTGTAAGAGGAAAGAGATTGACAAAATTCCAAAATAGAAAGTAACTCTTCTACTTTGATGTGTGATTATGTATTCATAGAAAATCAAGTTTCGAGTTACTGAAAAAAATTCGAATCTAGACAATGGACTCGCGAATAGTAGTGTTTTATTTTTTAAATGGTAATTTCTCTGTTTTTTATTATTTTGATCTGCAACTGTAGGACGATAAAGTTGAAAGATAGTTCTAACAGAAAAATATGCCCCTAGTGTGCGTCTCTAGTCTCTAGTTCGAGAAACATTTTTTGAATAATTGAAAAAAGATATTTTGAAATGTCGAAAATAGGTATGTTTGTGTGAAAAAATACTTTTCTTATGAAAGTATTGGAAATAGTTTATTTTTTATTTGCAAAATGGTAATACGCATTGTTTAAAAAAATAATTATTATTTAGGACCATCTTTTGCTGGACGCATTTGTGTAAATTACACGTCATCTGACTCTATATAATTCTAACATATTATTATTTATTATATTCAAAAAAATAATATGCTAATCACAATGCTTACTTACGTTCATATATAAATTTTCAGCAAAAATAATCACTCGTGGCGTCAAATTATACACGGACCGCACATTATGGGTCTAATTGACCCCCCCTCCCCTCCTCAAATTCGAGTGACTCCCAAACGCGTATTAATCAGCTTATCAAATTCGCATTACTTCTAACGAACAGAGCGACTCTTTAACGATTTTTCGAGAGTGAAGAGAACTCATAAATCACGTGCTTCTCTTGGCTATAGCTTTTCAAACGCAACTCACCGGGTCTATTTGACCCATAATCCGGTCGAGGAGTTAAAGGGCACTAAAGACCGGCGTGCTCGTTACTACCCTTTCCCGTCGATTTCGCCGGGCGAATTTCCTCATCACGAGAGAAACCCCAAGAAATTTCCTCGCGGTCTCTCACCCCCTTTGGCTCTCAGGGTTCATACGCGCGACGTATGAATTCGCCTACCTACGCCTGCCCGGCCACGAGTACATCGCAGCCCCTTTGTCGGATCAACTGCGAAATTACCGGGGAAATTAAGAGAACGCGGGCGAAGCGAGGCTTCCTGGAACGAGTCGATCGTCGGATTACCCTCCTTCCGCGGATTGACCCCCGGTAATTACCGATCTCCCCCTCTTGTTCTCGACTTCGCAATTTGGCAAAAGTTTTCGAGGATTCGGAGCTACCTTTTCGTCCTCTCTCTTTCTCTCGGCGGCGGCGGAGGAACTAATGGGACCTCGCGGCCGACGTACGATCCTCTAATCACGATTCGATCGCGAAATTATCCTATCCTCGATCGGCCGCGTTTGTTCGTTCGTGCAACTCTGAATCTCGCTTCCCGGCGAGATCGGCGACGAGTGACGTGGTCGCGATCGATCGCCGAGAATCGTGGCCGCAATTACGCAAGGTGCACGAGGAACTTGAATAGCTCGAGCAGAAATGCTTAATCCGCGTTTCGTCCTCAGGATACGCTTCTGAAGGTTAAGGGCGTCCTGATGGAGGAGAAGAAACACATCAGGTTCGCCGACTGGAGTGCCAACGACGTGAGTTTACACAGTTCGCGTCTTCGCGCGTATCGGGCCGGTCAAAAAGTTCAGTTCAATCTGAATTGAGTCGAACTTGGCTTTATTGCATGAAAAAATATAATTCTATTCGGTGTAACTGAATTTTCTGTTGCCTGAAGGCCTGAAAACTCAATTGAAGAAATAGAAAAATTTCTACACAAAGAAAAAGGTTTCTTTAAATTTAATATACGTGTTTGTTTCACTTGGGTTTGTTTAATATAAATAACAATTTAATATCAAATATCAATATTTTGTTTGAGTGAAAATATTGTTTTATTAGAATAAACCATTGTTTGATAGAAAAAACAGTTCATTCAGAGGAAATATCTGGTTTTTAATTAAAAACAAATTATTTCATTGTATATTAAATATTACTCCACTAAAATAAAATAAAGAGTTTCAAATATTTTTCTAACATAGTGTAGTTTCTTTCAAATAATTTATTGTTTGTGACAATCATGATTTCAATAATATTTGGATGAAAATACAAACGTATATGTTATTTGATGTCATTTGTCGTTTGTAAAGATATTCATCGTTTGAGAAATGAAATATTTCTATTTGTTGGATCAAACATTCGTTTGTTTGCTCCATTCCAAAAGACAAATTTGTTTCAATTAGAAATTAGAAAACAAGAAATTTTACCAAATTTCCAAAGAAATCTTTTTTCTATGTACCCTAAAAAATAAATATGCGAAAGATATTTTTTACTTTTTTGGATATTTTTACAGGAGATTTCTATACAGAGAAAAAGGTGTCTCTGGATTTAATATCTCTTTAATTGAAACAAATTTGTTTTTTGGAATAGAATAAACATTATCAACGTGTTGCATATATGTAAAGTGATTAATTAAAAATCGAACTGACTTTTTGACTGACCCGATTCTTGATATTCATCGCGAACTCAGTGTCTAACTTGAAATTTTCGTTTTCAGATCGAGGTGCTCAACAAATATCTATTCCTCACATCGAAACCTATCATCTACCTGGTGAACCTGTCGGAAAAGGATTACATACGCAAGAAGAACAAATGGTACGTATCGACGCGATCTTAACTCAACGTTTGCTCGAAACTATCCCTTCCTGCATTCATCTTGCATTGTATTCTCTCATTCTTCCTCAGGTTAATCAAAATAAAAGAATGGGTTGACAAGAATGACCCAGGCGCGATCTTGATCCCTTTCAGCGGCATTTTCGAGAACAAGGTCCTCGACATGGACGAGGCGGAGCGCGCAAAATACTTCGAGGAACACAAAGTCACCAGGTTGGCCATCAGCTTTTCTCTACATCGTTCATCCGTTACGAACGATCATTACCTGCGCCCTCCTCGGCGAGGTTCTCTCGCGGCTTGCTGTTGTTGTCGCGCTCGCAAATGAGAGGGTCCAACTGCGCGTCGCTCGCCGCCTTTAAACTCAAAAGTTCGGTAGTTCGGGTTCTCTCTCCCTCTCTCCTCGGCATATAGCCGTCGCTCATTGCTGGTCGTCTGCGCTTCGGCGACGAAGCGCCGCGAGATTGCAGGGGCATGGCGGAAAAAAAGGCTCAAGAAGGCGTTCGTAAAAATCCGGCGAACGCGTCCGTCTCCCTCGACGCGCTCCGGGTTCCCACATTTAGCTATGCACCGAGTTATCCTCTAACGGTAATAATAATGGTGCCCGGGTCCGGGCGTCTAGACTCGTCCCGTTCTCTCCCTTTTTCTCTTTCTCTCACCACGTAGGACGACGTGGGGCTAATAAAAACGACGACGTGGCTGCCCGCTGCTCCGACGCGGCGCATTATATTTTTACGAACAGCTATTCAAATTCTTGCAAAATTGCATGAAAACCCCTCCCGCCCTCGCGGGCACACGCTGCTATAATCGGAAAGGTGGGTGGAGCGGAGTGGTAATCGACGGTGGTTCGGTAATTCGATTGGTTAGTGGGTCATTCGTACCCCACGGGCGTGCGTTGCACGTGGTATAACGCTCGTAAACTCCGTAAACTCACGTCTACGGTCTCTCTTTCTGCTCGCAGGCTCGTATCGCCAGTCTCGATCGTCCTGCGTTTTTCAATCGTACGTGACCGTAATCACCGGCCGAGATTTAATTAACTGTGTTGTTGAAAAATCGCGGAATTGCAAACGGTACGGTTTCCCTTCTTTTTCTTCTTCTTCTTCTTCTTCTCTTTGCGACGCTTCGAGTGGAAATCATTATCTTGCCGAGCCGGGACACACTCGAACGCGGATACGAGCGGATACTTAAGAGAAACGAAAGAGAGAGAAACCGACGGAATGTATTTTTCCGCAGCGTTCATTATCTCCGCCAGACTCTCGCGAATCGGATCAGAGAGTGGCCAGAGAGTGGAAGAGGTCTATGATAGTCGAGTTTTGCCTAATAATCGGGGGGGATACAAACGAAGGGACGGCAGATACCGTGATTTTATTTCGAGACCGCAGATAACCGAGGCACCAGGTACACGGGTCCTCGCCGGAGAGAGAGTCGGAATGATAAAATTGCGGTATTAAGTCGTTCAGCTTTATGTGTATTCTCTGAACTCTTGGAGTTTGCCGGGCCCACCGCGCGTTGGATGTTGGGCTCCACTTGCGCTAACCTGTCATTAGACGATATTTGGCCCGGGACAATCTTATTCCACAATGCCGCGCTCGGACACCTCTCTCCCTTCCTCACTCTTTCTCTTTTTTTTCTCCTCTTCGCCGCGAATACGCCCTTATTTTGCGACCCATTCAACCGGAGATAATAGATCTTAAATCTACTTATCATTTCGGTAGAGAAGATTTTTTTTCTCATCTTATAGCACACCATGAGACATTTGTCATAAATCTGGATTTATTGTGTCTTCTCTTTTATTCAGTGCACTCGACAAAATTATCACACAAGGCTACAAGGCGCTGCAGTTGCAGTACTTCTTCACGTCTGGTCATGATGAAGTTAAGGCATGGACGATTCAGGTAGGCGCAAATGACGACGAATAAAATGAGCCGATTTTGGTCCCAGAGGGGCAAACAAAAACGTTTTGAAACGTTGTAGATTGAGCTACTATATCTGATTTTGAGCTTTAAAAGTTTTAATTTGTTGAGCAAGTATTAAAACCAGCATATGAAGTTATTAAACGTCTAGTACCGTATTAGTACGATAAATTATTATTGTTGAGCTTTATAAACGTATTTATTCGTGTTTTCCTGCTAGTAAGACGTGATAATGCTCTCATCTCTAATAGTTCATGTTCTGATTAGCCCACATCCGTTTATTCTATACAGTGGAATTCTTTATATTCACACACTTTTGGGGCCGAAATGTGATTATTTTTTTCTCAACGTTTTGTTCTTTCATTCTTATGAATATATTTCCCTATGCGTAATATATAGATTTTCGTTCATTAAAAATATTTTACTATATTGTAGTATTTTACTACTGAAAATTGTAAGATTTACACAAGAAATATTTTTATAATCACTATGATCCCCTTTGACCAAGTCTCCTTTATTTATTAAATTCTGTCGATTATGAAAGAATCATGCTCTCCCATTATAAGAAAAAGGGAAAATGACATCATCTCTGTTAAATTTCATCTCTATGAAAATTACATTATCAAATTACAAATCTAATATTCAATTTATATTTACAAAATCTATAGAAAATCTATACAAAATCTATACAATATCTTTGATATAGATATTTATACAAAATCTATATAATCCATAGAATATTTATAGAATCGATTTATATTTATAGGATTCAATTGATATTTTACAGAAAGGTACGAAGGCGCCCCAGGCTGCCGGGAAAATACACACAGACTTTGAGAAGGGCTTCATCATGGCGGAAGTGATGAAATTCGACGACTTCAAGAACGAGGGTTCCGAAGCCGCGGTCAAGGTACGCCGAGAACGAGAGACTATTTCTACTTTAGACAGTACGTAACGTGACTTCCCTCTCCACTTATTATGCGCTTTCCGCTTTGTCGACAGGCCGCCGGCAAGTACAGGCAACAGGGACGCAATTACGTGGTCGAGGACGGTGACATTATCTTTTTCAAATTCAACGCGGGCGCCGGATTAAAAGACGCAAAGAAGAAGTGATGGCACGCGTTTCTCATGTTGTTGCTCGTCCACTTGTACATCAACATGATCCTGCTATCTTGGTGCACGCATCAACCGCGCGTCAATCAGTCCGACTCGCTTCCCGATCCTCCCTGAGTTCTTTCTCACTCGTGACAGTCACTCGCGGAGTCTCCCGACGGTCACACACACGATGGCGACAGTTATTTTTCTATCGATTCTCCCCGTCTGTCGTGCTCTAACCACGGTTGCATTTGCGTCCGACGTGTTTCCGTCGTCGTCGGGGGTAATTCGATGGTCTCTTCTTGTTGAAAAGCACGGCGCGCGAAATGGCGCCTTAACATAGCGACGGGACGGGCGTGCTTCCCGTCTTAGCGAGTAACGTGTTTTGCGAGCGCACCAGTGGCGCCGTATTCTCACAATTATCGCTGCGTGTACATAATTAGCGGATCTCTTCAGATCAAGTTCTTGCATTTCTTGTCTTTGATGCGGACATACGCGTGCGCGAAAGAGAGAGAGAGAGAGGAATGCGAAGGGATCGAGGAGAGAGAACGACGTGTTTGAAGCATTTCTTTGTACTACTCTGTATTTATTCGACGACTATTAAAATAGATTGACGTAAAAAAAGAAGATAAAAAAGACTATAGTTGCGTTTCACGCGAAAACTCGCTCCGTGTCGCGTGCGCTTTCCCGAGACTACGCGACGATTTATCATCCGCGTCGAGATGGCACGCGGTGATCGCGCACTCGACTTTCAGATGACACGACAAGCCCACATTTGCAACTTTCCACTGCGCTAACGACGAGATCGTGACCTCCCAGAAGTTCCTTTCCCCTCTCTATCCTTGTGATGCGGCGACAGCGCGATCGCGGCGTCACTTTTGGGCTCCGCTTCCGACCTTTAGACCACTCTGCCAGCCACGTGTTGTCAGCCGTTGTTGAAGGCTTTGTTGAATAGTCGGAACTTCAACCATTGATAAAACTCCACTTCTTGTGCGAGGGCTGTCCTCAGGGACGCGTCTTTCACCCGCAGCTTGAGACACTGTGGAGACGGCCGAATGCTTCCCTCGCGGTCCTGCGAGAGCGAGCAACGGATTTATATCGATGACGGAGGAACGCGTAACGTCGAAATTGATCGGAGAAGCGTCTCCTGTGTATACAGTAAACAATTTACAGGCGATACTTACGGAACTGCTGGTAAATACGAACGGCGCCTATAAAGAAGTAAGGAAACTCGAGCGCCAGCGCGTTTAACGACTCCTCCATGTAATCTAGTATGCCGACCACAGGATACCATCGGACGACGTTCGAGTTCGTCAATACCTACGTGCTGTTTTGTTCCCTGAAAAGAGGGAAATACGCGCGATAGAAAATCAATTTACAAGCAAGGTGGCAGTAGCAATGTTTGGACACTACCTGACCCAGGAATTTTTGAACTTTAGCACGTTCTATGTCGCGTGTGTGTGTCCATATAGTATAAGTCTCAAAAGACACCTTAAAGATACCGAAAGATATTCTTATTTGTTAATTGGCTTCTATTGTTTTTTCTATTTACACTTTTAAACCAAAGAAGCTCGATTGTTACAATCTTGATTTTTCAAGATATTTCATGATTGTATTTTAGGTCTGTTCGTTTTCGCTGCACCGCTGAACTGGTGCAATAAGTTAAAGCGAGACAAGTATGTTTTCTCACTTCAACTTATTGCACTAGTTCAGCGGCGCAGCGAAAACGAACAGACCTTTTGTTTAGAAGCCAGAATATCTAACTAGTCTGGATATAACTTACTGTACATGTTATTATACAAATAAAATTTGATACACGCACACATATACACATAACAGGACAACGTGAGTCACCGGTCCACGAGAAGTCATGTAAAATTAGTCTGACACGGAACGTGTTAATATAAATATTTAAACTTTCAACATGAAATATATATACACACATATATCGAATATATACATGTACTCCATGTTGAAAATTTAAATATTCGTATTGAAAGGCCAAAATAATGAGAGTGTTCAGTACAAGACACGTGTCCAGGCATTTTCTTTTCTTCGCGCAAGCATTCGCGTTACTCATGATGGCCGCTTGAACGAAACAAAACCAGTAATGCTTGTTATATTTTTTCTAGAAAAATACTTGCGATTTTCGGTCGCGATAACATCCGGACGTGAATTAATAAAGCACCCGTTCGCCCGTGAAACTATCGCGCTGCATAAAATTCCGCGGTTGGCGAAAGCTCGCATATGTATTCAGACCAACGGAGACCTGTCGTTGTACTCATGTGCAGCAAGGTTCCTGGCCGTAGAGATGAGGTATGGCGCTGCGATAGAACGCTCCTTTCTTCTTCCCGTACCTGAATTGTGCGCGTTTCATATTATTTCACTTGAGAGAGCATGATAGCCAGCCAATAATATTATATTACCGATAATACACGAAGATAAAAAATTCATTGTCGATTAACGTAACAATGAATGAACCAAATGCATTTTGGTTGATGGAAATAGAATTTCTGGTCCTTGTAACCGAATTTGGTTCATAAGCATCAGAGATTCTGTTTCCTTCAATCAAAACGCGTTTGTGGTTCGTTCATTGTCATGTTATTTCAACCAATTTTTTTTTCCTGTAATATTCCAGCAAATATAATTACGTATCAATAACGTTAGAAACGTTATTGATATATCGTCATATTTACCGGGATTAGGTCGGTGCAAAAGATACGTCTCATTTTTTCATTATAAATTCCACTAGGAAATTTTAATATTAAAAGGAAATTACGAAATCCTCGTTAGTTGTCTGAGAGAATACCGGGTCGATGTCGTTTCCTTCGTAAAAATTGTTACTTCCTCCGATATTGAAAAATTTCGCTCTCTACTTCCACGATGAACCTTTGGCACCGATCTAATAGCGATACCGGATACGTCTATTGCGCTTTACGAACTATCATAATACATTGCTCTAATTAGCTCGTGTCAATGCAATATCATGCTACCTCGATGTCACTTCAATATTCTCCAACGTGTTTGCGACACACAATCTTGAAGAACGAAGCGACGAAAGCACGTACCTACGCCAGAGCCGCAGATCCAGAAGGTCTCTCACCAGAGATATATAACTAGGCCTTTGCCGATCAAATTCGGAGAAATTCAGAAATCTCACGTCCCCGTCAAAGCTTAAGAGAATGGCCTCCTGCTTGATGATGCTCGTCATCTCTTCCACTAACAACTCCTGTCGAGTTGAGAATTTTTATGTTTTTTCATTCTTTCAAGGCTCAAATCGAACAATAATTTGCCAACAATTCACTAACTGTTTACCTAATTTATCAACAAAAATAATTTACATTGAGAGACTGTACATACAGGATGCGGCAGCGTAATTTCCTTTTTTCAAAATTCAATAAAATGCATTTTATGAGGCACATATTTTTTTTTTTTTTTATAATGTAGGTAGACATCTAAAGTTTTATCTTACATGGTTTTGAAAATCATATCCGAAAGGTGACGCCCCATATTGTCTATACACTGGGTAAACCGAATTCTGGCGTTTGTCATTACTCTTTCGAGCATAGCGACGGGTATGTTGGCCGTTTCTTCCCGAATGTTGGCCTTCAGATCTTCTAGGGTTCTTGGACGGTTGGCGTAAACGCGGGATTTCAAAAAACCCCACAAAAAAAATTGCAAAGGGCCAAATCGGGGGAGCGAGCTAGCCACTCCAAATCACCCCTCAGGGAGATGAGTCATCCTGGGAAGTGGTTCCTCAAAACAGCCATCGATGCCCTTGAAGTGTGAGCTGTTGCTCCGTCTTGTTGGAACCATATGTCCCTTAAGTCCATTTCATCAAGTCGTAGAAAAAAAAATCCTCGAGCATGCTCACATAACGGTCTGAATTGACTATTACTGTGACCTGATTTTCTTCAAAAAACCATGGACCAACGATGCCAACTGATGAAATCGCACACCAAACAGTCACTTTTGGCGAATGCAAAAGCCTCTGATGGAGTTCTCGAGGCTACATTAAAGTGATTTCTGAAAGCACGCTGGGTTGCAATCACCGAATTGTCATTAGAAAAGTACGCTTCTACGGCAAACGCACACTCCTCACTGTTCCAACGCATGATGGCGACTGACCGAGGGCTGAACAAAACTTTAGGATTCCCTCTCGCAAATGCATNAGGTAGCATATATCCCTTGTTTCCTCTATTCTTATATCTCTATGCTCAAATGAGACCACTAGCGCCCCTCTACGACCGTTAGTTTTTTAAAGGCGGGCATTTCAAATAAGGAAGTTACGCTGCCGCACCCCTATATCTGAGAGATTAAAAAAAGAACACTTAATGTTTGAATTTTTCTGCTGACCGTATTATTGATTTTTATTAAGAGATCCTTTTCAATGATAATTCATATTTCTGTTTACATATTACATGAAGCTCATTAGAAAAAGTTGATATAACGCTGTTATTACTGTTTTCGTGAAGCATCGATGCAAATTGGTACACAAAATATCCCGAGAACTATTGGGCCGATTTAGTTGTAGTTTTACATAGATGTCCTTATTAAGATTATCTCATTTTCGTCATAGATTTCTTTCTATATCTATTTTCTTTTTTATAAACGAAAAGAGGAGAAATTTTCGGCAAAAGATCGAACTTTTGAATTCGAATAAATTTATCAGAAATTAATATTTTAAAAATCAGCTACGACAAAGATTAGTCTTATTTGTCTATTTTAACAGGTTTAAGCCTTATTTGGTTTAGACAAATGACGTCGGAGATTTTTTGAGCTCTCCGAAAATGCCGGTTAACAATGCCGAGCTTCACGGAAGTAGCAATAACAGTTACATATCAATTTTTTAATGGGCTTCGTGTAATGTGTAAATAAAAGTACGAGGAATCATCCTTCAAAAGGACATCTTCATAAAGCATATATATAGTGGTCAGCAGAAAAACTCAAACATTGAGTGTTTTTTTGAGCCATTCGGATATATATAGCCCTTTAAGAAACAATCGAACCGTAGACAAAGACGAAGCACTCACTTGCTGTAAAGTTGACGATAACAGTGGTCGCCGGATGGCAGGCATATGTATTTGAAACAGATGTAGGAATATATGGATGGAACTAAGTTGAGTTTATAGGCAAAAGGGATGAAGCCGATTTGAGAGACGAAGTATCTCTAAAATTGTGCCTGGATTTGATTGGTTGAGTTGTATTCATGCGCAGTACCGCTAATTATAAACGAAGTAATAAGAACATGAACATATAATTCAGAATAATACGTGAAAAATGAATAACATAATAGATAGGAGGCGATTCTATGCAAATCATCTTTTGGTATACTGTGAAGAATATGTAAAAACAGCCTGTTTTTATTTACAGTTCATAATCATAAAAATGTTATCTTACTTATGAAATGTGATTTTTCTTTCATTTTGCGTGTGTTTTTTCCAATTTTAGTTGTCCAATCTGCTTTTGTACAAAGGAAAATAACACTGCACCATTACTCCAACGATTTATTAATAATAAACAATAAGACAATACTTGCTAACCTCCTCATACGTGCTCAGACGTTACATGAATGCTTACATGGACGCGAAGATGGTACTATGTACGCTTGCGCATAGTAAAAACCAATCAAAACCAGGCACAGTTTTTACCTCGTCCCCCTCTCTCTGTGGCTTCACCCTTCTGAGATTACACTCCATCCATATATTCCTATATCCATGGATTGAAAATGTAACCCTACAGACGTTATAGCAGTAGCACCATCGGTAATTATTTAGTTTAGCTACGCCAGCACAAATATGGGTGAAATTACACTTATTCGACGCGTTTTCACATGAAACGAAGGAATCTGGCAGAAAAAACTGTCACTCTACCCCGCAAAGCGAGTTATTAATCGTCAAAGTTGACGACTTGACAAGGTTAGGAAACCTGTCATATCGACGAAATGTTGCGATATGAGTATGCTCCGTGGTCATATTCGCATGCTCTATGGTCACATGTGCGTGCTCTGTGGTCACATGATCATGGGAAACATAGAGATATTAGGTTGGTGCATATGAAATGTCGGATTCTTAAGTGATTGTA
>NW_014554963.1:778-1081 GCF_001313825.1 Dinoponera quadriceps | reverse complement strand
GAAATAACGTAATAAATATGAATATTTCAATCACACAGGCCAGTTTGCATCCGTACACGATTTAACGTATGAAACGCAAGTTTCATTCGAAATTTACGTTATTTCAGCTAGTACACGCGAACTCGCAAGTTTCGTCAGCGGATGGATTTCTTTTACCTTTTCTCATGAAACTAGCGTATTTAGTGGAACAGATTCATGCCGAAACGTGAATTTGCTTTAGTTCACGTTTTCTGATGAAGAATCGAAAGAAACGCTCGCCGCCTGAAATCTTCGAGGCTGCCGCATGGAAATAACGAAATAAAA
>NW_014554963.1:0-674 GCF_001313825.1 Dinoponera quadriceps | reverse complement strand
TGCGAGGCTGCCGCATGGAAATAACGTAATAAATATGAATATTTCAATCACACAGGCCAGTTTGCATCCGTACACGATTTAACGTATGAAACGCAAGTTTCATTCGAAATTTACGTTATTTCAGCTAGTACACGCGAACTCGCAAGTTTCGTCAGCGGATGGATTTCTTTTACCTTTTCTCATGAAACTAGCGTATTTAGTGGAACAGATTCATGCCGAAACGTGAATTTGCTTTAGTTCACGTTTTCTGATGAAGAATCGAAAGAAACGCTCGCCGCCTGAAATCTTCGAGGCTGCCGCATGGAAATAACGAAATAAAAATGAATATTTCAATCTCACTCGCCAGTTTGCACCGTTCACAATTTAACGTATGAAACGCAAGATTCATTCGACATTTACGTTATTTCGTCTAGTACACGCGAACTCGCAAGTTTCGTCAGCGGTTGGATTTCTATTACCTTTTCTCATGGAACTAGCGTATTTAGTCGAACATATTCAAGCCGAAACTTGAATTTGCATTAGTTCACGTTTTCTGATGTAGAATCGAAAGAAACGCTCGCTGGCTAAAATCTGGGAGGCTGCCGCATGGAAATAACGCAATAAAACTGAATATTTCATTCGCACACGCCAGTTTGCATCCGTTCACTATTTAACGTATGAAACGCAAGAGTCAT
>NW_014554962.1:0-550 GCF_001313825.1 Dinoponera quadriceps | reverse complement strand
GATGTTTTAGTATGTTATAACATCTTTGTGTAAAAATAAGGAGAACCGGAAGAAGACTATATTACTTCCTTTTTCCCTCTTGCGCGTATACTATACGTAAATTATTTTGGAACATAAGGTTGCATCTTCCTCCTGTGTGTGTTTGTCATATCGCATGAACCACGCAGACGAGACGCGTTTTTACAACGACGACTACGACGATGACGATAACGATGACGACAACACAACGGAATTCCGAAAATTTGCGTCTCTCCAAGAAGCATTGAATGTGGATAGCACACGCAACTTATTACGCTAAATNCTCGGCATACATGAGTAATATACATAAACGCACACATACGTATACACATTCACTCATCTATGACACATTGCGGTAGTGTTTGAAATTCAATCATCTATCGGCGAAGCGTCGATCAAATGCGATTTTTCTCCCGTTGAGATCCCCGCCAGCATCCTCGAACATCCGTTTTTAACAACAGCACATCCGAATATCTTACCGAAAGAATCCCTCGATGGCGTTAAAACCTGCACGATACGTGGTACTGCCGCG
>NW_014554961.1:0-515 GCF_001313825.1 Dinoponera quadriceps | reverse complement strand
AGTCTTAACAGGTGCATTTTAGCACAGCACTTTAGTCTATAGTCTATCTATATACTATATATATTTTTAGTCTATAGTCATATCTCAAAACGGAAGCCTGTACATTCTCACTATTACCTGTAACGCGGAAAATTAATTCGAAATACTTATGTCACATTTTTTACCACAAATCGGGAACTTCACTATGTATATAAAACATATATGCGTTCACGACGTGTAATGATTTATAGATTGACGCCGTCATATGCAATAATAGTTTGTTTCCACATTTGGATCCTACCGCTACTCGTTTCCGGACCATTATGGCATGTGATGATTAAAGATAATGCGCATTGTGCCAAAAATTGGTGGCTGAATCTCTTATATATCAACAATTATTTAGCACCTACAGAAATAGTAATGGAACTGTGCTTACATCGACCCGTAGTATTATATGAAAAATATCAATTAACATTGAGTAATTGGAATGTTTCAGTGTATTCCAAGTGGCTGGTATGTAGCGGTTGACTTTCAAC
>NW_014554960.1:1948-2276 GCF_001313825.1 Dinoponera quadriceps | reverse complement strand
GCTGAAGGGGGCCCTATTCGGCCGGTAAAAAACAGCGCCTACCGACCGCAGAAGGGGGCCCTATTCGGCCGGTAAAAAAAAAATTAAAACAGCGCCAACTGCGCCAACTGCGCCAACTGCGCTAACTACGCTAGCTGCGCCAACTGGTTTTTGCTACACGGCCAGTAGAACAGATCCAACTGCGCCAGAACCGGCCTCTCTCATCTACTCATGTGCATTATAATTACTGCTTTAAAGTATCGTTGCCAGTCTACAGAATAATCATTATTCATAATGCACGAACATTCAAAAATGATGCGCCTAATTGTGAATTCCCGATGTTAATATG
>NW_014554960.1:919-1941 GCF_001313825.1 Dinoponera quadriceps | reverse complement strand
CGCTGAAGGGGGCCCTATTCGGCCGGTAAAAAAAATAAAAACAGCGCCAACTGCGCCAACTGCGCTAACTACGCTAGCTGCGCCAACTGGTTTTTGCTACACGGCCAGTAGAACAGATCCAACTGCGCCAGAACCGGCCTCTCTCATCTACTCATGTGCATTATAATTACTGCTTTAAAGTATCGTTGCCAGTCTGCAGAATAATCACTATTCATAATGCGCGAACATTCAAAAATGATGCGCCTAATTGTGAATTCCCGATGTTAATATGTTTAGAGAATAGAACAACAATTAAATGTTCACAGAATCGTAGAAAATCATTGCGTTTTCCCGCGCTCGACTGTATAATCAGGCTCATAAAATAAGCTCGCGAATAATCCACGGAAGATCCACGCACAGCGCGAGATTCATCGCAAATATTCGGGCGCTCGTGACCGATTCGTAAATTATTAGTAATCTAACCGAGAGGGAGAAAGTACATGTAATCTCCCATCATTTATGATTGCCCCCGCTGCGGCGCCGCCCGTCAATGGTAAACAAATGATCGTTGTTATTATTTACCTTTTTGCGAGTCACCAACATTTTTCTTCATTCATTTATTCGAAATTTAATAAAGAATCGAAATATCTAAGCCTCATTGTCGTAACTGATTGAGAAGTACGTGAAATGTCCAATCGTTTATGATCGCGTCCGCTGCGGCGCGGCGCGTAGATGGTAAACATATGATCGTTGTTAATTATTTACCTATTGCGAGTTACCAACATTTTTCTTCACTCATTTATTCGAAATTTAATAAGGAATCGAAATATCTAAGCCTCATTGTCGTAATTGATTGAGAAGTACTTGTAATGTCCAATCGTTTATGATCGCGTCCGCTGCGGCGCGGCGCGTAGAGGGTAAACGTATGATCGTTGTTAATTATTTACCTATTGCGAGTTACCAACATTTTTCTTCACTCATTTATTTGAAATTTAATAAGGAATCGGAATATCTAAGCCTCACTGTCGTAACTGATTGAGAAG
>NW_014554960.1:0-683 GCF_001313825.1 Dinoponera quadriceps | reverse complement strand
TTACAGACGCTGTGTGAGAGTGTAGCTGCATCGCAAATATCGTGAAAAATACAAAACTGCCTATAAACTAGACACGTGTAATACGGCAGTATTTTAAGAGAACCTCTTAAAAGACAGTGAATAACTTTGTTGACATATCTCCAGTGTTTTACCTAGGAGACAGAGATAAATATATAAGCATCGTATACCGTCTAATATTGCGGAAAACTCATAATTAAAGATGTATTAAGAGATACTTGACAAGTNCCTGATAAAACAATGTCTGAAACTAGGCACAACATCAAGAATTGTTAGGACTGGCTAAGGTAGCAATTGACATGATGCACTCTGCTTTGGATTATCCTCAGTTGTTATGATCAAAGAACTGTGACATCACAAATTGCATTTGCGCAAGGACAAACTCCAACTTTATTCTTAAATCATGGAGAATTGCTAAAACTTACAGTAGTGGTAATAATCTTTATAATTTATCGTTTTATGAAGTATATCTTGGTCTATTTGAATTGATCAATCGTTTTAATAATATAATTTTTGTTTCACCATAGCTTCCACCACATGGTATGACAGTTCTTCATCTTAAGAATACTATGGAATGACACATGTGTTTATCTTTTGTAAGAGAAAACGTCCCGGGGGTAATAAATTGCAAATATATTTGGATGAAATATCATCTTCTTTAGAAC
>NW_014554959.1:21136-42003 GCF_001313825.1 Dinoponera quadriceps | reverse complement strand
AAACAGATCCAATTGAGCCAGAACCGGCCTAGATCATCTACTCACCAACGTGGTGCCACCGGACGGCATAGTGTTAATAACCTTTTCTGCGTCAGGGATATTTTCCCTTATTTTCCCGAAAATTTCTAGGATTTAAGAGGTGAGGTAAGATTTTCGTTATAAATACAGATGAAAATCCGTACTTCGTTCTATATTAGTTCGGATTTTCTGCGTGTGCTAACGCTTTTTGACATAAGTATACCACTCTATTGTTCAACGCAAGTGATAGAGAAGAATATTGCGTGTGGGTGCATCAGTGTTAAAATTCATTAGTGTGGGGTGTTGCATGAACCCAACAATCAATCGCGAGAAATATTTATTTCGCATTTCCGCTGATGACGCAGGAAATTATAATTTATTTTATAGTTTTGCATATGCGTGTAGCAGTACACACTTGATATTGCCATACAACAGGGGAAAATCAAGTGACGAAAAACTTTTGCACATTAAGATAAATTATCTCAATTAGACGAGAGTTTAGAGAAGAATAGGAAGATACGTGGGGATTAATCGGAAATACACTCGCGCATACCAGATTATTCCATTGCGACTTTAAAAGATTTATAATAAGACGATATTTAAAATTAACATTTATCGTTTATTCACATAAATTCTCCTATTTTTTCCTGTGACAATTTCATGCAAGCAGGTCCTTCACGCGGTTGTAAACGCTGTTGCGTGGAGGAAACGCTTTCTCCATCCTAGGCGTCATCGCGCAAGTAGTGAGAGAAAAAGTAAAGTTGGATGAAAAATATTTTGTCATCTGAGCTTCATAACATTAAATTCAATATTTTAGGAATCCGTACATCCGTACAGAGGAAATTCGGGATGACGCAACGAGGGAGATTCTCGTTTCCTCAAGTGATCCTGAGATTATTTCTCCGTTAACAGCGTAGAACAATGTCGTTAGCAAAGAATAAGGAGCAATACATAAGTTTTCGTAGATACAAATAAAATACTAATTCCGTCATATTTTTAAAATCGATTTTCATATGATGATATAAAATGTTATTTTTAGAAAATAACCAAAACGAGATAGAAGTACGAAGGCAGTCCGATAAGTACTTAGCCTACAAAAGAAAAACGAAAATTTTGGAAAAGTGGCGATTTATTTCTCAACATAGTCTCCTTTTAGCTCGATACACTTGACCCAGCGATGCTCCAACTTCTTTAATCCATCTAAAAAATACGTTTTCTCGAAGTCTGCAAAGTAGGCCTCCGTGGCGGTGATGACCTCCTCATTCGGCCAAATTGGTCGAATTGGACTACGAACTGCTGCCCCATCCACCGTATTCTCCAGATTTGGCCCCGTGTGACTTTTTTTTGTTTCCAAACTTGAAAAAGTCACTCGCCGGGCAGAAATTTGAGTCGAATGAGGAGGTCATCGCCGCCACGGAGGCCTTTGCAGACTTCGAGAAAACGTATTTTTCAGATGGGTTAAAGAAGTTGGAGCATCGCTGGGTCAAGTATATCGAGCTAAAAAAAGACTATGTTGAGAAATAAATCGCCACTTTTTTTAAATTTTCGTTTTTCTTTTGTAGGCTAAGTACTTATCGGACTGCTCTCGTAATTGTCATCGACGATGACGACGATGATGATGACGACGACGATGACGATGACTCAAAAAACAACACGGAAAACAATTTCGAAACTAATGACGACAATGACGATGATGACAATGATGACGACAACGACAACGACGACGATGGTTACATGTACACTCGCCCGCAATAATCGAAATGACAACAAGATCGATAAGGATGGTGACAACGATGAGGACGTCGCCGGAAATGATAATACCATTGACAATGATGTTTACAAGTTTTTCCTTGGAAAATGAGATAAGAATGCTGATTTTCAGAAATAATATATATAAACTGCGACGGTCCGGTTTTCCGATGTGGACTATTCGGTCTCGCTTGGTCCCTTATCGGGCGCCAGGCGACGGTCCGGTTTTCTTTGGTGCGGATTACTTGTTCTCAGACGGTTGTGCTTGCGAACTTTACATTCGCGGCGGTGACGATGATCCCGGGTGAGCTCGCCGTAATGCCAGATGTGTTGGTAGGAGAGAGAATAATTTGAGTCCCTTAACTTGGTGAAAAAATTAACTGGACAATTTATTATTTATAATCCGGTGGACACAGTGTCCGGATATCGGTGTACAGACTTGAGGTGTCTTGAGAACGCCTTTTAATAGGTGGCTCGGTGTTTAAGTGTACAACGATTGTATATGGATGATGACAACAATATAGATGCGGTTTGACGTGATGTTTATATGAGCCGTCCTGTGCTTCGCGGAAATACGTTTCGGTCTATATCCATAATTTTCGGTGCGTCAATTCGCGAAAAACAAAACAGGTGCCATGTGTACACGACGATGTACACATGGCTCGCGTCTTGCTGCATGGTGACGAGCGCGACCAGCGCAGCGGCGGGAAGCGGGCGCCGTGTTTACCTGCGGGGCTTACGCATCGGTCGGCCGTTGATCCGTCTAGCACGGTACACAACGGAGAGATCTATTCGGTGATCTGACTTTTAATTGGGACGCGGAAATTGTGTTATGGGCCGGGTGCACGCGGCGCCTTGGCGTTCGACTTGCCCGACGGTGACAACCAATGCGACGACAAAGAGCAGGCGCAATGTTTTGCTGCGTCATCCACGCGTCGGTTCGTTGTTGGAACGTCTGACGCGGTATACGGCGGAGAAATTAATTCGGTGATCTTGTTTACACAGTGCGCGGGATACCTGCTTGTCTCAATATTCGGTGCCCTGATCGGTGAATCGGGGTGGCAAGGCCGAGATTACTCGGAAGAGGTACTCGGCGCATACACCACCCTCGACTCGTCGTGATCCCCGAGCCGATCGGCCGACAGGTGAGAGGGCCGGGAAATCCCGGTGGAGACAGCGAACGCACTGTCCCGGGTAGGTGTTAGATCCGGTGGCCGCTACTTCCACGGGAGAGACTGCTCTTGTTCAACCTCGTTCTTGCCTTCTTGGTAGATAGGATGGAAGAATTCAAAGCCTGTGAACACGTGGCAGAGGCGGCGAACGTATCGTCTCGGCTTTACCACCTGGGGATCAAGATCTGGTGCAGTCTTCGATTTTAGCGATCTGACTGACTCTGGTGGAATCGGCCCCTTTCTTATGGTGGGGCATCCTTATATATCGAATTCACATCGATTTCGCCATGCCGTTGCTTAGCAACGGCGCGTTGTTTGTTATTTGCCAAAAATGCTAACATGTGACGGCGTGTTGTTACTCACGTGCGACACGTGGGCGTTTAATGTGGCAAATTAATATGGCGCATTGCGTCGGTAGCGGCCCGACGATTGGACGGTCGGGTCGCGGGGGTTCTCGGTGCGCGCTACACCGTCACAAATCCGATGTTTAAATTTATCCTTACAGGTCAATGAAGTTTTAGAAGTTAATTATTCCCAGGCGTTCTGCTGACGAGACACCTCTATATCTTTCGAGCTTTTCTCGTACAGGTACACACGAATGGGAAGATATTAGGGAAAAAGAATGGTGAGCGGAGAACGGAATTATAACTGAGTACCCCTTCATAATTCATCCCTTCGATTTAGGCTATGAAACAGAAACACAGGGCTCATCACCCAAAAGATAAATTCAAACGTAAGTTGTAAACCGGAATATATACAGGGTATCCTAGACCACCCGTCTCACCCGATTTTTTCGTAAACAAGACATTTTAAAGAAAAATGTTTCAGACAAAAGTTTTGTGACTTCGAGGGGCACATAAGATGGTGTCATTGGTTTGACCTTGGATAGTTGTTTGAAGATCACGTGAAGGTCACCTTTAATTTCTTAAATGGAAACCCCCATTTTTCAATGCATATTCTTGTAGCTTACCTCGAGAGCTTTCCAAAACGCTATAATGAAATGTTTTCTAATCAGTACTTTTCGAGTTATGAGGGTTGAAAGTTACGGTACCGCCGGCATCAGCATTACCCAGTCGTGATGTATGACATGTCTGATACTGTCACGTAAAGTGTAACAAAATTCTCATTTACCAGCCATGTCGTATTCAAACGCGGAAGCTTGTGATATGATGCTTATTTTAGGTGAATGTGATGGTCAATTTAGAGCAGCTGCAAGATTGTGGCGAGAACGATACCCAGATCGCGCTCCTCATTCGTACAAAGTTTTTTCTTGCTTAGCTAACCGAATTACCAATAAAGGTATTCTTCAACCGGGTCACAATAAAANTATCATCCAATTTCTTGCCAACGAAGGCGTCAAACCAACTGAAATTTTGATCAGACTTTAAGCACAGCTTGGAAATGGTATCTTGTCAAGAACCCAAATGTTTGATTGGGCCAAAAAATTTCGCAGTGGTCGTGATGCTGTGGAAAACGAAAGTTACGAGCGTTGTCCGTGATCGAATGTCACTGATGAGAACATTCGGGCCGTTCGAGAACTTGTGGAAGATGACCGACGCCTAATTCTTGTCGAAATCTCAACATGAGAACTGGTTATCGCAACAAACGACGCCGGCAACCCATTCGCGACGTTTCGCTTCTTCATGACAACGCGCGGCCGCCTACAGCAGCCTTAACCTGCAATAAACTCGGAGAAATATACTGGATATTTCTTGAATACCTTCCTTACAGCCTCGATTTATCCCCATGTGACTTTCACATGTTTGGACCCCTGAAGGAGGCTTTAGGAGGGGTAAGATTTAACGACGATGCAGCGGTTGAGCAGTACATGTGGAATTGGCTGTTGGACTTTCTTCTTTTTTTGATGAGGGGATCAAGGAAACTATCTATCCGTGGAGAAAATGCATTTCCGTTGAAGGGAACTATGTAGAAAATTAATATATCGCCTTTGTAATTTTATTTGTTGTTACCAATAAATCTGTAAAAAAAAAACCCTATTCATATTGGAATGACCTGTGCAATTTTATCTGTTGTTACCAATAAATCTGTAAAAAAAACCAGATTCATATTTGAATGACCCTTGTATATATAATTTAAAGATATTATATATTTTGCATTGCTTGTAAATTAATTATTCAATTTCTCTTTTTTTTATATCCTCAGCACAATGGGGAGATTCATGACCACGTCGTACTTTACCCGAAATTCGGGCGCGGTCAGTATTCGCCAGACCAGAAAGTGAGAAAGAGGAGGAAGAGTCACTCCCGGGTCCGATTCGACGTCAAGAAAACGGTATTCATTGTTACCGATATATAGTGATTCAAGAGGAAATACGCGGCAATTTAGAGATTTTTATATTTTAGGGAGGAAGGCGATCATAAAAATTCTCCCTCCATATTCGTAATATGAGATCTAGCATATATATTTTTATTTATATATTTATAGTAGTACAGAGAAATAGAATAGTTTATTTCGCGGAATAGATATGCGTTGGAAACATTCCTGGACGTTGATCGTTTGCGGACCCACGGGTTGCGGAAAGACGATCTTCGTAAAGACTCTTTTTAGCTATTTGCCCGAGATGGTCGACACGTCGTTCAACAGAATCTTGTTTTATTACGCCAAATGATAGGAAGCTTACCAACAGCTGCAGCGCGAGGCGGTGGAAGCAAGCCGAAGCGATTCTCTGTTTTTCCGGCGCGAATGTTATCTTTCGCGCCGGAAAACCGGAGAACCGTTGCACGACCAAGTTTCGCGAGAGATTACCGCGCCCCGATGATTATTCGAACGACCCGCTTTCCATAACATTGGTGATAATCGACGATCTCATGAAAGAATCGTCACCGTGCGACGTAATCGTGGATCTGTTTACAAAAGGTTATTACCACAAGAATCTTAGCGTTATACCCATCTCGCAAAATTTATTTCATCAAGGGCGAGGACAACGAGATATTTCTCTCAACGCGAATTACATCGTAGTGTTAAAAAATTCTTGCGATTGCGCCCAGATACATCACTTAGCGCGTCAGGTTTATCAAGACGATTCAAAATTTCTGGAAGAAGTCTACCACGATGCTACATCAAATCCGCAGTGTTATCTGTTGCTCGATCTGAAACAATCCACTACGGATGAATATCGATTCCACGCCTACATTTTTCCCTTCGATACTGCGCACTACGTTTACGTACTGCGTAGATCCTGTAGAAACTTTGTATAAAACCAGGTACATGTGAACGTACCGCGACAGTCGCGTATTCGTAATGGCAGCGAGAAAGAGACCGAACCGCAAACGCCGCAAAACGGTGAGAAAAAGGTCCATCGGTGAGAAAAAGTTCCATCGGTGAGAAAAAGGTCTTTTGAAGGGGTTGCCTTACTTATCGAAGAGACAACGCGGGGCTTTCCTGCGACAAGCCGACGTTGACTTCATCAGGTGTATTCACGAATGCGTCTTCAATACGTTCAAAGATAAGATGTCATTTGACACAAGAAAAATCTACTGTCGCGAATCAAATCATCACTGCCGTAGTATTGTGAGTAATCAAGGCGATTGGAGAGGCAAGAGAAGAGAAATAGTACAAATCGGAGTATTCTTAACATGCCTGATCTCCCATATACTCTGTGCTATATTGTCCAGTCATCGGAGGTGGTGCAAATTGAGTACACGTTATGGAAAGAACCATGAATATGGTGTTGATGTCTACGGATAATCTCGAAAGATTGCAGCAGCAAGAACATTCGTCCTCATCGCTCATCGACGATGATGACGACGACGACCAATCCTTCTACTTCTATGCACAACGCTACAACAAAGTTGAGTACGGCATCAATGGAGAATACTGACAATATAGTGCGCACTCCGGGTATCGTCCTGTCGTGTATCGACGCGGAGATGTATCGAATTTTGAACTTGTCAATACTTGTTGGCGCACGGGAAAAATGGAGATTATACAGAGAAGTGCTTCAGCGTTATTTATATTTTTTCCGTGAGCGGGAAAGGCGTTGAGCGCGCGACAAAAGTAATAGCAAGCATCAAAAATAATAGCAAAGTAATACTAAGGCTGACGATGTGGCCGCTGTCGGGGAAAATGATAATGATAACGATAAAGACGAAAAAAATACGCATGACGAATGTCAAACAAACGCCAACTCGACGGTAGAAAATGTCGATGCTGTTGGAGATATTCCTTATCTACAAACCTCTGCTTCGCAAGCGTTGAATATTTCTTCGCATGAGCGAAGGGAACACAAAGCAGTAGGTCTGCGTCTTCGCCGCAATCACAAACAGAAGAGTATCCGAAAATTATTGAATAAAGTGCCAAAAAGTTATAGTGTTTAAGCGTATAAATTGCTGTTGCATTTGTGTGATGTAGCAGATCCGCGTAAATTAAGCTGGGACAAACAGGGAGGCGTAATTATAGACGATAGAATTTTGAGAGACTCGAATATCATCGAACTCTTAAACGACGCAGCATGCGAGAGAAAATCCGTAAGAGCTAGCTAAATCCGTAGCGAGAGTTCGGTTTGCACGGCTGCTGCGCGATATAGATACTCCCGCAGAATTTATGGGAAATTCGGAATTAATAAAAAATGATATAGAAGAGAGCGAAAGGGAAAGAAGCGATTTTTCTAAGGGTTTAAGAGAAACATTCCTGAGAGTTACCAGCACCTCGGTCCTATCATCCACCAGACAAACTCTGTCCAAGCGCGCGGCAAAACTTCTTTCGAAACGGAAGACCGTGAGAATAATCACGCTCGTTCTCTGTTTGTAGTTTCTAACCAGAATAGAAATAAAGCTCGTATGAATGATGACGTTTCTAAATCTGTGAATTAAAAGCGTATAATCGATTGAAACCAATTGGATTTAAGTGTGACCTCTTTGACAGGTATTTTCAGCAAACGTGTCTCACTACCGCATCGGCAAACGCATAAACGCAAGATCGAAGACACGACTCTCTCAAAAAATCGCAAAAATGATCGCACGCGAGCAACGTTTATAATCTCCGGTTAGTACAGACATAAAACACGCGTGAATGACAACGCTTCTAAATCAGCGAGTAAATCACGATTTATCAATTGGAACACACTGAAATGAAAGACCTTGCGAAATTCTTACAATCCAACAGATTAGGTTGGGGAAAAAGAAATCCGTTATATTTTTGGTAGATGGCTGTATTGATCGATATCTCGTAAAATATCGACCAAACAATTTCAGATTTATGCTCGTTGGAAAGGTGAGATTTCGCACTAAAAAAATTCTTTTGTTGTTTTTTGTTTGGTCCATTCAATGGTGAGTTATAGGGTGTTAAAAATGGAAGTCAACAAAGAGAAAATTCGGTACATTTTACAGTTTTTCTTTGATAAAGGCGAAAATGCAAGCCAGGCGGCTGTAATTGTGAATTGTGTTAAGGTGCCGATACTGTAACAGCCAATTACGTGCAATTTTGGTTTCGTCGATTCCGTTCAGGTATTTTTGATGTTAAAGATGCACCTCGCACAGGTAGGCCCGTCGTCGAAAATGCCGATAAAATCACAGAAATAATCGAAGTTGACCGGCCTGTTAGCAGTCAGTAGCATCACCCAGGAGCTAAAGATCTACCATAAAACAGTTTTAAATTATTTGCACAAAGCTGGATTCAAAAAGAAGCTCGATGTTTGGGTGCCACACTAATTAACATAAAGAAACATGATGGTTTGAATTTCCATCTGCGAAGCCTTGGCCAAACGGAATGAAATCGACCTATTTCTTAAACGGATGGTGACTGGGGATGAGAAATGGGTCACATACGACAACATTGTGCGAAAACGATCGTGATCAAAGCGCATTGAAGCAGCACAAACGGTGGCCAAACCAGGACTAACGGCCAGGAAGGTTCTGCTGTGCATTTGGTGGAACTGGAAAGGGATCATTTATTATGAGTTGCTTCCATATGGCCAAACACTAAATTCGGATCTCTACTGTCAACAACTGGACCGTTTGAAGCTAGCGATTGACCAGAAACGGCCAGAATTGGCCAACAGGAGAGATGTTGTGTTCCATCAGAACAACGCCAGGCCACACATGTCTATAGTGACTCGCCAGAAACTCCGGGAGCTTGGTTCGAAAGTTTTGATGCATCCACCATATAGTCCGGACCTGGCATCAAGCGATTACTATGTTTTTCTTGCATTGCAAAACTTCCTTAGTGATAAGAAATTGGCATCAAAAGAAGATTGTGAAAATCGATTACTAGAGTTTTTCACTAATAGGGACCAAGATTCTATGAGAGAGGCATTATGAAGCTATCTTTAAAATGGTAACAATTTATAAAACAAAACGTTGCATATTTGACCCAAATCGGACAATCCGAAACATGTTAAATAACGTCTTGAAGTTCACGTAAAAATAATGGAGTTCTTCTTCCCCAACCTAATATTACGTGGGGTACTGTGCGACAGAAAATCTCTCGTGAGCCGTCTTACTCCACGCGTGACGAGATTGTTTTACTGGCCCGAATTACAGGACGCGTACAGTCTACACTGGCCTTCTCTCCTGCGCCGTTTCCTCATGACTGAAGATCGTGATCAATTCCAAGACGGACTATATCTTTCTACCGACCGCGGTCCTCAGCCCTTCTTCAACTTGCCAAAAAACCCTCCATTATGATCCTCTATATTTAGTCTGTCCAGCGCGTAGGTGAGCGGACCCTGGCCTCTCTACATTTCCCGACACAATCAGTCGCTCTAAACTGTTATCCCCGCGTCGCACTATATATCCAAAAAACTGCAAGGTTCTTCTCACGAATTCCACAGATAGTCTTGTTTTAATTTTTAATTCCCGTAATATGAGTTCGTTTGTTCTGTGGGCCTTCAATGGTATGCGGAGTAATCGCCTCCAACATCACATTTCAAAATCGTCTTTTTCCTTCCCTTTGCCATTCTTACCGTCAACGTTTCGACTCCATAGATGAAAATGGCGAACACTAGTGATCTCATTAGCCGTATCTTAATATCCTTGGAGATATCTCGGCTTCTCCATTTTCTGGTTAGATGAGCAGCTGCAGCTTTAGCTATTGCTATTCTCTTTCTAATTTTTGATTCACATGTGCCATTATTTGTGATGAAGGAACCCAGATACGCAAATCCCTCAACGCTTTTGAGATCATCTAAAATATCCGTTCGCTGGAGAGAGCGAAATTGGTTAACTATCATATTTGTTTTTTGTTTGTAACCTCTAGTCCAAATCTTTTGCTTCCCCTTTTCACTCGATTTAACAACTCTTTCACCTTTTGTTCCGATGCCGCAATCAATGTGGTGTTATCCGGTATCTTAAGTTAGATATTTTTTTTCCCGCTATTGGCCCGCTACACTGGCCAATACGTCGTAAATTCCAACATGCATTAAAATGTAACTAATATCGACGATTTGTGGGAGGCCGATTTGATCAATCTTTGCAACCTCAAGAATTATAACGACAGTTATCGTTACCTAGTGACAATAAATGACATATTTACTTAAATCGTCTGAGTGGAATCAATACGGTAAGAACAAACAATGCCGTGATGGGGACCTTCCGTTGCTTTGAAAGAAACGGAGGTCAAGTATCAGTGTGCTTGTAGAGAGGCAGAAGTAAAGAATTTCTTCATCAAGGGCGTCAACAATTTTTAAAAGAAAGGAACATACGCTTTTGCATAGCACGCAATCCTGATGTCAAAGCGCCCGTGGTCAAACACTTCATTAGAACGCTTAAACAAAGCTTATGGCGTTATTCCACACCTAAAAATACGCATTGCTATATCGAAGTTTTGCAAGACATTGTTCATGCCTACAACCACAATCGTCATTCCACTATCAAGATACAATCTGCATGCGTCATGTTGGAAAACACGCACGTCGCTCGTGAAAATATGAAACAATGTTATTTCAGTCTCGATGAACACGAAGAATAATTTTCTAATTAAAGAGCTAAATATCGCGGAGACGATCTGGTTCACATCAGTCAGGCGAAAGGTACTTTCAAGAAAGGATATGAAGTGAATTGGACCGAGGAGATATTTTTTTTCATCGTGTTCTCGAGTGACGGAATCCCCGTCTGTACGAATTGAGTTATCCGGAAGGCGAAGTCGTAGACGGAATATTTTATGAGAAGTAATTAGCTCCGGTGAAGCAAAACTTACAACACGAAGAATTTATTGTTGATAAAATGATAAAAAGTAAAGGACGCGGAAACGCTCAACAATAGTCAGCTGGCGAGGATATCCCTCTAAATTTGATTCCTGGATTCCTGTTTCGAGTCTAAAATCGCTTTCGCAATCATGATGAGAAAAAAATTTTTCATGATCCTTCCGAGCAACAGTAGTATGCGCTACTATTCGGAAAATGTCAACACGGCGTTTACCACGGAATTCCCGCAATAATTGAATGTACGCGGACAATGGGAGGTCATCTTAACGAAATTCAGTTTCTTTATAGTTTTTTGTATTAGGTGTACAACTTTGCTCTCGCCGTTTTTATTTTAATTTGAGGCTTTATTGTAAAAAAATGGAGATAAAGTTATGACCCAAAGTATTGTCCATCACTGGCCACTACTTTCTCCCATCTTTTGGGCAATGCACGAATCCCGCGTCGAAAAAACTGGTCATCTTTTGAGGTAATCCACGAATCTATACATTTTCCGACTTCTTCATAAGATTGGAAGTGTTGGTCAGCTAGGCCGTGTGCCATTGATCGGAACAAGTGATAATCCGAAGGTGTAACGTCTGGAGAGTACGGCGGGTGGGGTAGGACTTCCCATTTCAACGTTTCCAAGTATGATCATTTTTGCAACATGGGGTCATGCTGCAAATCACTTTCTCGTGTCTCTCGGCGTAGTGCGGCCGCTTGTCTTTCAATGCTCGGCTCAAACGCATCAATTGAGTTCGATACTGATCGCCTGTGACTGTTTCAGTTGGTTTTAATAGCTCGTAATACACTACGCCGAGCTGATCCCACCAAATACAGAGCATTACCTTGGAGCCATGAATGTTCGGTTTGGCCGTCGATGTGGAAGCATGGCCGGGAACTCCCCATGATTTTCTGCGCTTGGGGTTATTGTAATGAGCCCATTTTTCATCTCCAATCACAATGCAATGCAGAAATCCTTTTCGTCTTTGCCTTTTAAGCAGCTGTTCACAAGCAAACAAACGCCGTTCAACATTTCTTGACTTAAACTCGTACGGCATCCAATACCCTTGCTTTTGAATCATTCCCATGACTTTGAGGCGCTTCGAAATGGCTTGTTGAGTCACTTCTAATGATTGCGCCAGTGTCTTTTCTGAGTTTGACACGAGTCTTCATCAAGTAATGTCTCCAATTCTGCATCTTCAAAAATCTTTCCTCTTCCACCGCTATGCCGATTTTCTATGTGAAAATCACCATTCGTGAAGCGTTGAAACCACTCACGACACGTTCTTTCACTAATAGCGATCTCACCATAGGTACTTGAGAGCATTTGATAAGCCTCAGCCGCAGATTTCTTCATATTGAAGCAGAAAAGTAAAACTTCCCGCAAATGACGAGAATTCGGCTCGTAAACTGACATCTTCAATCGACGATAACTTTATGGTACAGATACAAGTTGACTAATGTAACTATTAGGTTATGTTGACAGATGCCCAAGTTGATTGTATGACGTATATGATCTATTTACTTTGACCACTAAGTTCCACTAAAGCCATCTATAGGAAAACGGCGGGAGCAAAGTTGTTCACCTAATATATTCGCTCTGACGAGGGGAGAGTCGTATTTTCGGGTACCAGAGTGAAAAGTGGGAAAAAAGGGATGAAAGTCGGTGTTGCTCACGTAGCACCAGGCGCTTATGACAATCTGTCAGATCTGATACATGCGATAAACTATGCGTTAAATAAAATTCAATTGAATTTTGAAATGCTGCTAGTCCAACGACGCGGTGGAAAAGTCTTCATGCCTATCAAATGTGACAATGTTATGTGTCTTTGAATGTATTATGTAAGATTTCTCGACAAACTCACGTGTATACTCGGCTCCGATATACACAAAATGCGTGAGAAACTTGTATATGCCGATGTTTCGAATATCGATGTTATATTACAATGTCCCAATTCCGATTCTGTATTTAGTCGGAAGAAAGTTATTTCCGATTTATTTTACAAAATACCTTCGACAACTCGGATATTCGACAACAACGTTCCAGCTAACGTGGGTCGCGTAGTCCCAGATAAACTTTTCGTTTATTACATTTGCGAGCCTTATGTTACGGGAGATGTACAATCCACTTTTCTTCGTGTGGTGCCACTTGAAAATGCGAACGGTAAATATACATTTGTGTAACTTTGTAACGTTGAAAAACACTTTTCACTTCGTAATTACATCCCTCGGTGCGTAACGAGTTTTCACACGAAGAAATAGATATAAAAGATCATTTGGGGGACAGAATTCCATTTGAATCCGGTACACTCACTGTCACATTACAATTTAGACGTTACAATTAAAGAGAAATTATTCAACGTTTACTACATGATATGACGCATAACCTAAAATATAACGAATCTTAGACAGGCGGTGGTCGCAGCGGAGGAATTCCTTAAGTTTTCGTCGAATCTCCGTGTCAATGATGTCACGGTATCGGCAGCTTTTTCGGCGGACATTTCAGACGCGTGTTTCCTTATTTAGTCAGCGGTGTGCGTATTGCCGGCAAGGAAGCTCCAAGCGCAGAGATTAATATAATCGAGGACGTAGAAGGAAACACGCCATTGAAAGACTCTGTCAAATCTCGTATCAAGGAATCGGGCGCAAATCTCAAGAGAAAGACTGAGGGAAAATAAGTAAACTGATGGAAGGTTCCAGATATAATTTGACCGCAAAACTCAAAAATGCTCAATTTCTATTCGGTGGTATCGCTGCTTACATCGCTAAATCATCCGTGCGTCGGATCGCTAAGAACACCTCCGAATTCAGGAAAATTAAAGTACGACGGAATAACGCGAAGAAATCGAATAAGAAGTCGTCTGAAAATGGTCGAGCCGTGGGAAAGCGCATGAGCGAAGTAGTCAAACGTCGCGGAGTACCAAAAAGAATACCGTGTCTGACATTTCTTTTAATCATCGAATATTCGTTTCGCGACATGTTATTTCTTCTTATTCATTCCAACAAGTGTTTAAAAAGCAAGCTTAATCTCTTCTCCCTGCTGTCTACACAAACCAGTATCGAAAGCTAGCAATCTATTACATGTCCGTGTCCTCTCCCTCAGACGACGCTCCCATTGAATTCGTCGTACTTGGTCACGGAGAAGAATACTTAGACCTCACTCACACCTTGTTGTTACTTTGAATTGTCACTGCAATTTGCGTCCACGTCGGTTGCGGGACTTCTTTGCTCCCGCATTCGAGCGGCAGCGGACCCACCTCAGCTAGCTCAGTATTTCTCTAAAAGCGAGTCGAATTCCTCGCTATTCCTCGTGGTAGAGCGTCGTGGTTCTTACACGTTCTTCCTCGATTCTGCGGATACGTCGGAGAGGAGCCGGGAGAGATAATAAATGAGAGACCGATTAAAAGTTAAATAAAAATACTTTAATTTGATTCATCTTAAATTTTAGACAACTAATCATTTCCACAAGTAATAATAGTAATCGAATGTGATATATAAATAACGATTCTTTAATTAGCCTGAGTTTCTTTAATTACAGGAATTTAAATTCAATACCACGAGAGATTCCGTAACGCGATCAAAAGAGAGCGATCTCTCGCCTGAGATGTTCCGCGAGATACTTTATGTGGCGAATCTGAGCTGCCCGACGGCAGCTATACTACGCGCGTCGTCTTAACGAAAAAGCTTTCTTGCCCGGCGTCGATACGCGAATCTCGCCAGCTTTTCCATTGGGCGCCAGCCGAGTCTTTCCTGACAGTATTTACTGCTTCCGGCCGATCCCGTTCAATCCGATCTAGCTCTTCGCCAGAAGCAGTTTCACAACAAACATACAAGTTCCGAACACGGCTTAATATACAATATATAATACAATATCGACAACAAATTACCGAGAACTGTGCGACCGGTAACTAAAGAGGGTAACCGAGTCTCGCGCCCGAAACTCCGGGATTCCTACGATCGAGACTTTCTCGAGCACGGCCCTTGTCGCCACTACGACGTGGCCTCCCAAACCTCATGAGTCCGTGCGACCCAACCTTCAGGGCGCCACGGACCTCCAATGAGTTCCAATTCACAATCCTCTTATCGCGCCAATGCCGCCGAGAAGCGACGGCAATTAACTCGGAATTACACCCAACTCTAAGTCTTTTACCCGCGGCAGTACAATAATTCTCTTTTTCACCACACGTCGCCTGAAACTCGCCTCTCCTCTGGACTCGTCCCGATATTTCGGCCGCTTCGCTCGCTCGCTATCGAAAAGGACGTCCATTCCGCTCAATGTCAGACCGCACAGTGTCTCTAGCAGGGCTCCGTCACTGGGTTCCTTTAGCGCAAGAGGCAGCCGTTGCACGGATCCATCACTCCGATCAATGCGGCATCTGATTGGTCCTTCCGGCTAGATCACGCGTATTAAGGGTGCTCGCGGGGACCTTGCATCTGTTGTTGTTATTGCGACGCTTGTTTATCTGTATTCTCTCCCGGGCCGGCATTCGGCAACTATTAGGTTCGCAGTAGTTCCCCGGGGCGAGCTTTTCGCGGGATACTCTCCTGCCTGTTCTGCGGCCGGGTCGCGGGACCTTGCACCTTTCTTAGGCTCTCAGAAAGGAGATGTTGGTCCTCATCATCTCCCATGTGCCAACCCCACCTCCTCGTGGTGTAAGTCGGAAACGCTGGAGGAGGTCGCAACAATCACTCCTCTTAGCGGCTGACGGGGCTCTGGCTTGGACTTACGCTACCTTCCCCCTGAGTGATGAGGAGGAGGACTCAACGGGTCCCTCGTGAGACAAACTGTCGGCGACTTGGTGCCGAGGCGCAGAAGGCACACCAGCGGCTCGAGCGGTATGAAATCCGCTAAGACAGCAAGCTGGTGTGATAGAGCCTTGTTGCTGGCGGATTCTCCCACCTCCACTCCTTTCCCTTTCATTTTTTCCTTAAATATCAACATTACCGCGAACAGAAAATCTGTTCTCACGCGATATCCTCTAACCTTTACACTTTCCATTCTTCCTGTAAATCTCACTGCCTAACCGCGAACAGATAAACTGTTCCCACGCGATTAAAAACCAAATCTCCCCCTTCCTTCCATCCCTATATAACATTCACAGCATTACCGCAAACAGGAAATCTCTTTTCACGCGGTACTCACAAAATTACCCCTCCCATCTTTCCTGAGAGGCCCACTGTATTACCGCAAAAGCATAAGTTGTTCTCAAGCGGTACAACGACAAAGATGCCTCTTCCTCCCGATCGAGAAAATCATCGCGCCACCGGGGACAGTTGAACTGTCCTTAAGTGGTAAAACCCTAGTAATCCCCTTCCTGTTGCGTCCTGTCTCCCAACCGCCCCTTTCCTCGAAACACTGCCGTTGCGAAGAAGCCGGGCAAAGGTTGCGTTATACAGACCTTCCGGGCCCTGCGCTTCTGTGGCTCTGCCCAGCGGCGACGGAACCGGAGGTATTAATATATTCTTTTTTTTCAGGTTTCCTAGTTCGTTGCGATAGCGGAACTGGTGACGATTAAACAGTGAGGCGCCGAAGAAAAACCAGCGGCTTGAGCGGTGTGAAACCCGTAGCGACAGTCGCTGAGCTTTCTAGAGCTGAGATGGCGCCAACCGACCGCATCGCATACACTCCCACTCCTCTTCACATTTCCTCTCCGCAAACCACTCCCACATCCTACCCCAGCACTATCGGGAACACGTAATTAGTTTAAATGCGGTAAAAGCCTTACTCACTCAAAAACTCTAACCACCCAAACCTTGGGACAGCTCATTTCCTCCCTCCTCCTGCGTACTGCGGTGCGTGACAGGCGCGCGAGAACTGCCCTTAAATTAAAACTATCGGGCCCTGCGTCTCTGTGGCTTTGTTCGCAGCGACGACGGAACCGGAGTTCTCCCTTTTATTTTCAGCGCAGGCCCGCCTGCTTTTACAGTCCTAATACCAAGGTGGAAGTATCGTGCCGAGGGTATGAATGGCTGAGAGGACGGAAAAGATGCGCAGTCGCTAACGATACATCTCCGGGGTACCTGCCAACCCCCCGGGTTCTCTAGGCTTGGCAACGTACGGCGGCTCTGCGTTGCTTGACCTCCATTCCGACCCCCAAATTCAATGTATTATGGGTAAATTTTTCTATGATGTGTTGAGGAGGAGTGTTCGTCTGGCTGAACTCTTCTGACTAGGCAGGGCCGCAACTTTGGAAGTGGGGGAATCCTCTGATGCTCTGTCGCGTGCACGCTCGGTTGCGCGCTTAGTTGAGAACTCCTCTTTCAGGAGGGCGCCTCGACCAACCGTGCCCGTGCACATCCGCGGTTCAGAGCAATTCGGTGCACGGTCCCAGGGTCTCAGCCTTCGTGCTGTCAGTGTTAGCTTAAAGAGATGTAATAGTTCACACCGGCAATCCTCAACCGGGTGAAGCAAATCAGGATAGGCTATAGCAATAGCTCTGCGAAAAACGTAGAAGCCGCAATCGCGACCTCGTCCCAAACCTCAGTAGAGGTAGTCGATTCTTCCGTGCCTCTGGTGCCGGCCAGGAGCATTTCAATGCCCGCGTTGCTTAGATCCACGGGTATTAGGATGCTGCAGCTGAACACGAGGGGTTCGGCTGTGACGACAGGGGAAGTTCGTCAACTCATTGTCCAAAAGCGACTGGACATCCTGCTCTTGCAGGAGTTGCACATCCGGAAGCAGAGCAGTGGGTACGCCTTCGTCGGGCTAGGGACTGGAATAAGGGTGGTTGCTATATGCGCGCAACGTCCTTTGGCCGCAGTAGTCGCTTACAACCCCGAATTTCAGATAATGTTTGTCTCGCAGCTCAGCATGATGCACTGCGCGTGTGCGGAAGTGCGAACACACGGCTTCTTCTTCTACGTCGCATCGTGCTATTTTCAGCACAGCGACGAGATAGAGGAGCACCTCAGGCACCTCGAAATGGTGCTTCGTTCACTGAGGGGGCAGAGGGTGTTAATGGGAATGGACGCCAATGCCCGATCCCCTCTCTGGCGTGACCGTTGGACGATAGGGGAGCGATTCTACAGGACTTTACCCGAGCCCGCGGATGCAAAGTCCTTAATGTTGTCGGACATCCGCCCACCTACTGGACGGCATAGGGATCGTCGCACATCGATGTGACCCTGTCGTCCCCATCCATGAGCCAGTTCGTCGGCGAATGGAAGGTACGTTGCGACTGGACAACCAGTGACCACAACTTCCAGAATATTATGTTGAGGGTGCCAAAAGTCAGAGGCAGGGACCAGCGAACTACGAAAGTTCGGTTCAACACTAATCGGGCCGACTGGAAGAAGTCCGCTGAGAGCTTTGTCGATCTGTCCGGATCGATACTTGAGGTCTTCGGTTTGACGTCTGTGGAGAACGTGAAGTTCACGGATGTTCTTGCGGGCTTCCTTATGGACGCCTGTGGGAAGGCAATGCCAAGAAAAAGGCAATATAGAAAGTCCAACCCGTGGTGGACGAAAAATCTGAAGATAAAAAAGAAAATCGTCTATAGGGACAGACGGGCATACCAGCAGAAAAGTGTTGGGCCGATCCGCTCTGCCAAACTGCTTGTCTATCGCTCTTTTTTGCGGGAGTACACCAGGGAGGTGAGGAAGGCGAAACTCGAGAGCTGGCGGAAATTTGTCACAGAGCAAGGCAACTCGGAGCCCTGGGGATTTGTTTATAAGCATAAGGCCGATAAGATCCAGGTCAAAGTGCTGAGCACTCTCCGTGGCGGAAACTCCTCGACCGTTACCCTAGAGGAGACCACTGCTCGCCTGCTCGACGTGCACGTGCCGGATGACAGAGAGAACGAGGACACGCTGCAGCAGTGCGAAGTCAGAGATAGCGCACATCATGTGCCTGACACTGCCGATGACCCTTTCTTCACGGATGCAGAAATCGCAGCAGTAGTCAGATCTCTGACAAACAACAAGGCGCCAGGACTGGATCTCATCGAGGTGTCAGTCCTGAAGGCCGCCTAAAGGGCAATCCCCGGACATTTCATTAAACTTTTCAATTGGTGCCTTTAGTGGGGCGTCTTCCCCTCGATCTGGAAGGCGGGATCGCTCTTAGCCTTCCTGAAGGGCGAAGACAAGAACGTGGAGGACTCCAAATCCTACGATCTGTCTCCTCTTCGTAATAGGGAAACTCTTCGAGAAGCTTCTTCTGAAGCGCCGCAACCAGACGTCACTCTCGCCGGGGAAGATCATCGATCGGCACTTTGGCTTCACACCCGGAAGGAGGACGGAGTCCTTGGAGTCGACGGAGGACGCTGTCGTGGAGCTGCGACGGATGGTCTCTGCCTCTGAACAGAGCTACGTCATTGCGCTGCTCTTCAACATCTCGGGCGCGTTTGACAACGTCTGGTGGCCCCTCGTATTATCAGGATTCAGAGATTGGAACTGCTCTCTTAACATCTTCAAAGTGCTATTTTACTATTTCCGTGATAGGAAAGTTTTTCTCTCCTTCGGAGATATAACGGTTTCGAAGAAGTCCAGAGGTTGCCCGCAGGGCTCGGTGTTAGGTCCAACTTGTTGGAACGTAATGTTTGACGGACTCCTTAGGGTTCTGAAAGCTAGAGTAGGGGATAAATTCTAAGCGTACGCGAATGATATTTTCGTATTAGCCAGATGTGATTCTCGCAAAAAAATATAAATAAAAGCACTGGAAGTAGCCGACGAAATAGGGAAATGTTGTAGCTTTCCCAAATTAGAACTTTCGTCGCGAAAGACTGAGGCAATTGTCCTCAAGAGCGGCCTTGTCAAATGGGCCCCAATAGACAGACGGGGAGAAGCGCGTCCCGATCGATAACGAAAAGCGGTTAGGGCCAAAAAGGCTGACCTCGCGAGTAAGCCATTGACCATCCGATTAGAAAATAATAAGATTCAATTTAAGAAATCAGTTAAGTATTTTCGCATTGACATAGATAGAGGAATGGGTATATCCACCCATTGCAAATATTTCAGCGAAAACGTCGGTTCGCTTTTTAGTATGCTAGGCAGGCAGGCGGGATGTACCAGGTGCAGAAGTTTGAAACAGGAATTTCCCTATAGATGGTGCTAGCCATCAGTTTAGGGACCGTAAGACCGCTTCGGCAGCGCCATCATCTCCCTCTAACAGCTGACGAAGATTTTCAACACACAACAACCCAAGTTCCATACATCGGTATATTTTTTTATAACCTTAAAAATGTCGAGTTTTGTGCCTACGAACTACGATTTGCGGACAGCATTGGTTTTTTGTTATCATTTGAAGAAAACTGCTGCGCATCGAATGCTTGTCGAAACTTACGGTGAACATGCTCTTGGTAAATCACAGTGTTTCGAGTGGTTCAAAAAATTCAAAAGTGATGATTTTGACGTGAGAAATGAAAAGAGTGGGAAACCACCGAAAAAGTTCGCAGACAACGAATTACAAGCCTTATTGGATGAAGATGATATCCAAACTCAACCAGAACTCGCGGATGAATTGAATGGGACGCAAAAAGCTGTCTCAATTCGTTTGAAAGCCATGATTCAGAAAGTGGGAAAATAGATTCCGCATGAACTGAATGAAAGACAAAAAAATCGAAAAACCACTTGTGAAATGCTGCTCGACAGATACAAAAGAAAGTCATTTTGTATCATGACAGGTGATGAAAAATGGATATATTTTGAGAATCCTAAGCGTCAGAAATCATGGGTGAATCCAGGCGAACCATCGACATCCACTGCAATCGCTTTGGAAAGAAGACAATGCTCTGTGTTTGGTGGGATCAGAAGGGTGTAATCTATTATGAGCTGCTAAAACCTGGTGAAAC
>NW_014554959.1:15820-21073 GCF_001313825.1 Dinoponera quadriceps | reverse complement strand
AACGACCGGAATATGGAAAAAGGTAACACAAAGTCATTTTGCTCCATGATAATGCCCCATCACACACAGCAAAACGGATCAGGGAAACGATCAAGGCGTTCGGTTGGGAAATACTAACGCATGCGGCTTATTCTCCAGGCTTGGCTCCGTCCGATTATCATCTATTCGCATCAATGGGACACGCTCTCGCTGAACAACGCTTCAATTCGTATGAAAATGTACGAAAATGGCTCGATAGCTGGTTCGCTTCAAATAAAGAAATGTTTTTTTGGTGTAGCATTTATAAACTGCCGGAGAGGTGGGAAAAATGTATAAATAGCAATAGACATTATTTTGAATGAAATATTTTTTATCGTTTTCAAACAACAGACGTGTAATTTTTACAAAAAGTTCCGGTTTCAAACTTCTGCACCTGGTAAATGGGGCCTTCGTTTCGGGACGCTCTCAACTATATACCGGGGCGTGTTCATACCTACGGTGGCATACGCTGCCGCCGGGTGGGCCAACCTGTGTGCCAGGGGAGACCTGAAAATCCTCAGGTCCCTGCAGCGCCGAGTGCTCATTTCTGTGACAGCCGCGTTTTGCACGGCATCGACTGATTTGCTCTGTGTGGCTGCTGGCGCGGTTCCCGTTGACATCCTTTTCGCGGAATTTCGGGTGCGATTCGAAGTTAGAAAAGGGAAGGATGCCAAGATAGAAGATAGGATTGTTCCCTAAGCAGGGAACCAAAAGGAGGCGTTAGGCCTCGTAAGGGTAGCGGCAACGGAGATGTGGCAGGACAGATGGTCTTCTTCTGTCAAAGATCACATCACATGTGCTTTTTTCAGCGATGTCGGGGCTAGGGTTGGTGCGTCCTAGTTCAAACCCGACCACTACGTCACGTAAATGATCACCGGACATGGCAACTTTCAGAGGCGCCTCGCTGATCTGGTACTCGTAGACGGTGGGATGTGTGCTTGTGTGAACGGCGAGAACACTGCGGCGCATCACCTCCTCCATTGCCAACTCTTCGAACCGCAGAGAGAGGCTCTGCGGGAATTCGTTCCAGTCGGGGCCTGGAAATGGCCGTCGGGAGCACCCTTCGTGATGTCGTCTCCAGAGGCTTTCTCGGTCTTTGCCGACTTCTGCAAGGAAACCCTTTGGATAAAGGGAGGTTGTTGGTATATTTCTGGAACAACTAAGCCGATATCGGAGATCTCAGTTATGGGAGTGTGGCCTCGTAAGCTTCGCGAGATCACCATACGCCCGGGTTGTTTAGATGCTCTTAACTGGGTTCCTAGGTATGGTTTAGCCTTCAAACTAGGCAGAGTCCCACCAGTTATCCAATTGCTGGCGAGCAGGATCTTGTATCCTTGCATCCAGCCATATCCCATTTCATTTAGAACACCTAATCCTATTACCTATCCAAAGTATCAGTAGAGTCAATAGAGTCAAAGCGTGTGTCCAGGATCGGGACACAAATGGGCAGGCCTCCCCGTGGTCCCCGTGGGCGTGGTACATGCGCAGGCCGCATGGGGGCTAGCGGTTTACCGCACACCCCGCGCGCGATTGGAGGGTTAAGAGGCGCGTACTGTCACGGCCGAACTGCCCATCCTGCGAAGTACGCCCGCAGGCGCTGCTGGATTTTTCTATCGCCCGCTTTCTTGTCAGTCATTGCCAAAGCTGGAAAGATAGAATAGATGTTTTTTTAGCATATATCCTAAGGGCTGAGGTCGCTTGTCGTGGCACGTTACGCGTGTCAGGACTAATACTAATTTGCGCCTTTCTTAGCGTAAGGTGGACATTCCGTTGTCTGTCGCCAACCGTCCGTCCGGTCGAAGATTTCCCCGTCCTTCCGCGTCTCGCTTTAGCCGCTCCTTCTGAGCCCTTGTTCTCGTACGTCCTTGGCTTCTCCCGGCAGCTCCGATTCCTTCCTGTCTCCTTTCGTCCAATGTTCTGGCTCGGGGTGTTTTTATACTAAAAAAAAATATAGTAGCCGCGGGTCATGTCTCGTGCGTGAATGGCGCACGAAACCACAAATCCGTTAACTCGGTCGCCTTCTCTTACGAGAAGGCGCGACCCTCCGGCTCCTTCTCGGCCAGGCTACGGCCTGAGTGACGAAGAAAAATTTTTATCGTCACAGTATACAAATAGAAACACCAACAGTGGCAAGCGCCGCTCCGCACAAAGGCCCAGTGAATTATCTGCTACATTTAATGTTCAATTAGATCAACGTAATTTCAATCAAAAAGTCGTTTTCTTACCAAACAACGCTTACGCGTACTGTGCGCACATAAAGGCGTTATTAAATTATGCTGCACCGGCAAAAAGCTGCCTGTTCGAACTGCCTATCTGTCAAAAAAGCGCGGCATTCTGATTAGAAATGTGTTGCTTCTCCATGACAACGCCAGACCACATACCGCAGCAGTAACTCAACAAAAATTGGCCGATATGTACTAGGCTGTCCTAGAAAATCCACCCTACAGCTCAGACCTGTCACCATGCGACTTCCATGTGTTTGAGCTACTCAAGGAAGCCCTTGGTAGACACCGCTTCACAATGAACGAGGGGGTACAGCAGTTCGCATGCAATTGGTTTGATACACGTTCGCGAACTTTTCATGACACCGGGATTAGAAAATTCCCAGGCCGTTGGTTTAAATGTATAGATAATATGTGGGACTAAGTAGAAAAATAAGAAAAATGTAAATTAGAATTGATTTTGAAAATTATATAGTTTTTTTTGCAAAAGGCTCGTTTATATTTGATCCACCTTCATAAATCAAATCTGACGATGTAACTGCATAACGGTTCATATCTTCTTTCCTAGGAGCTTAAACTTCATAAGCGCCCAAAAATTTTCTATGAGATTTACATCTGGCAACTGTGAAGTTCAATCCAGTACGTTAACGTCATTTTCATGTTTCCACGTAGTACAAAATTTACTTAGATATTTTGCATCATTGTCCTCTTGTAGTAGCCAATTTTCATTTTCCTTCGTAATCCACTTTTGGGCAGATAGTAATGAAGCTCTTTGATATTTTTTGACCATTTTGGCAGCATCCAAATTTTCTGTGAAAATGTGTAAAATGCGAAATCGCTGCTGTGAGAAACAAACCCTCCCTCCCTCCTCCAGACGTGCCTTTACCGGATATTTAACGGTCCGCTCGATGAGTCTATTGGCGTAGGTAGACCAGGCACGTCTGATAAAAGAATTTGGTCAAAAAGAAACTTCGTCTAAAAAAATTACATTGTCCCAATAGCGGTCTAAATTTTTTTGCCCAAGCAAGTCCTTTTTCGATGTATTTTTCAGACAGTATGGGTTTTTTCATTGTGCTCCGAAATTTCGCTTCATGAGACAGTAAACGTCTTGTTATAGTATCATATGACATATTTAAATTTTTTCTATGTAAAAACGTTTGCCCGCCACGTAATGATAAACAAGGATTCTTCTCAAACATCCGTAAAATCATTCTATTTTCCTTTTTTGTCATTTTTTGCACAGAGCCACGATCCGATAGGTCATCAACGTTTTTTACTTCTGAATAACGTTTCACCTACTTATTTACAAATGTCTTAGACTTTTTCATGTACTTAGCAGTCGCTCATATGACATTTTTGGTCCATTTGGATGCAAACATAGAAAGAACACGATTCGGTAACGTGATGCGTACGCGACACTCATAGTGAAATATATTGTTCTGTGACCAAGATCAAACGACAACTAAGACTTTCTATACAAAGCATCTTGGATGATGGGTCCCGCTACCTGCATGCGTTGAAATCCTCCCTCTAACGGATTGTAGGAAAAAGTTTCGTCGTTCACGCTATTGTCAAACGGACTGTATACAATCTGAAAGAAATTTCTCTTCCGTTCAAACGTCTTCTATCCTCCAAACACACAGTGCGGTGCTCGTACCACGCTTTCAGAACGCGCCAAGGACTTCAATGAACGTAAAGTAACGCGTATAAATTGAAACAATGGTTCATCGTTCGAAACCAGGACAACGACGGCGAGGAGGGCAACTTTTGCAAATGAATTTAACCGAAATTTAACATGCGTCACATCATCACAATATTAGATATGCTGATGTTTATCCTGCTGACAGAAAATCAAAGGTGTGGACGAGATCGACCACCATTGTTGCCAACACGGATAATCATAACTGGCCGGGACAACACTGGGTCGCCTTCCACGTCAATCGAGATGGAACGAGGACCTACTGACAGCTACAGCATGCCCCTTTTCGACACGTGCTTTCTCCTGCAACTTAGAAAAAATTCTGTCACCTACCGATGGAACAATACTCAAATACATGGCTTCACTTCGCAAACCTGCGGCCACAATTGTTATGTTTTCTTTCAATATGTATTGCAGTTATAATCTTAAACAATTTGTTCGACTATTTACTGCGGATTATGAACGAAACGACTAAATGATTGCGCGATTTTTAATAAAATCTTTGGACAATATAAATGCAAACGACTGGGACGTTACATTCCCAACTCAAATTCAAATCAAGTCAAGTTCAAATTTATTCGGTCAAACGTGTATTCCATAAGGATGATATATAAGCAGAATCATTTTACCCTTTAAATAAAAAACGAATTATATCTCTAAAAAGCCTATGTTTTTTTCCCTGTTCCCAGTTTTTTTTTCCATGTCATTCGCGCACATTTGAGAACATTCGAGAACATTCGAGAACATTCGCGCATATTCGAGAACATTCTTTCCGACATTGTCGCTTGGAGAAAACGAAACATGAGTGTTACCTCAAAATATGCTCAGGTTTATTCTCGCATAGGGTCGGTTTATAAAAAATTTGTAGGGTAGGGACTAAAGAAATCTTGACATAGTCATTTACTCGATCGCATACCCACGTATTTTCCTGCATGTCCCTTTCTTTTGCTCCATAACTGACACGCTGATGAACAACTAATCGCAACGATGCACCATACTTCATCAGCGAATGACCGATCAAAATTCGAAACGCGCGCCGTAAACGCCTAATCAACGATACATCATAACTGACACCGTGATATAAATGAACAACTTTGCTCCCGTCGTTTCCCTATAGATGGCTTTAGTGGAACTTAGTGGTAAAGTAAATAGATCATATACGTCATACAATCAACTTGGGCATCTGTCAACATAACCTAATAGTTACATTAGTCGATTTGTGTCTGTACCATAAAGTTATCGTCGATTGAAGATGTCAGTTTACGAGCCAAATTCTCGTCATTTGCTGGAGGTTTTACTTTTCTGCTTCAATAT
>NW_014554959.1:3699-15659 GCF_001313825.1 Dinoponera quadriceps | reverse complement strand
AATTCTCGTCATTTGCGGGAAGTTTTACTTTTCTGCTTCAATATGAAGAAATCTGCGGCTGAAGCTTATCAAATACTCTCAAATACCTATGGTGACATCGCTATTAGTGAAAGAACGTGTCGTGAGTGGTTTCAACGCTTCACGAACAGTGATTTTCACATCGAAAACCGGCATAGCGGTGGAAGAGGAAAGATTTTTGAAGATGCTGAAATGGGGGCATTACTTGATGAAGACTCGTGTCAAACTCAGAAAAGAAACTGGCGCAATCATTGGAAGTGACTCAACAAGCCATTTTGAAGCGCCTCAAAGTCATGGGAATGATTCAAAAGCAAGGGTATTGGATGCCGTACGAGTTGAAGCCAAGAGATGTTGAACGGCGTTTGTTTGCTTGCGTACAGCTGCTTGAAAGGCAAAGACGAAAAGAATTTCTGCATCGTATTGTGACTGGAGATGAAAAATGGGTTCATTACAATAAACCCAAGCGCAGAAAATCATGGGGAGTTCCCGGCCATGCTTCCACATCGACGGTCAAACCGAACATTCATGGCTCCAAGGTAATGCTCTGTATTTGGTGGGATCAGCTCGGCGTAGTGTATTACGAGCTATTAAAACCAACTGAAACAATCACAGGCGATTAGTATCGAACTCAATTGATGCGTTTGAGCCGTGCATTGAAAGACAAGCGGCCGCACTACGCCGAGAGACACGAGAAAGTGATTTTGCAGCATGACCCCATGTTGCAAAAATGGTCATACTTGGAAACGTTGAAATGGGAAGTCCTACCCCACCCGCCGTACTCTCCAGACGTTGCACCTTCGGATTATCACTTGTTCCGATCAATGGCACACGGCCTAGCTGACCAACACTTCCAGTCTTATGAAGAAGTCGGAAAATGTATAGATTCGTGGATTACCTCAAAAGATGACCAGTTTTTTCGACGCGGGATACGTGCATTGCCCAAAAGATGGGAGAAAGTAGTGGCCAGTGATGGACAATACTTTGGGTCATAACTTTATCTCCATTTTTTTACAATAAAGCCTCAAATTTAAAAAAATCGGCGAGAGCAAAATTGTACACCTAATAACAAATAAATCCCGCCCTCTCTTCCGCACGCTAAGTTCTCTTTCCACTGCATATATTTCTTTTTTTCACTTCTTGACCTTTGCTCTTGTCATCGTCTCGTCAGTCCGCATCTTACCAACGAAGAACCTAGACGAAGGAGCCTCATGTCGCATATTTTTTTGTTAAAATAAGAAACTCGATAAATTTAAAATAAAGCTATTTTCCTCTTCCCCCTACATTGCGTATATAGCGACGGATACGGGCCTTCGAGACAGTTTTCGACACCGAACTCCACGTACTCTCCTAGAAAAATGTAGAATTTGATAAAAGTCGGGAACAGTCGCCAATGTAAAATTCTCGGGACCTAGTTCCCACTACTCTTTCTCAATTTCTCCTCCGCCATCGCGCCAAACTACTCTCATCATATCACCTCCCCCAAAAATTAGGCCACGCCTCTGGTACCACAGCGAGAAGTGGAAGAGAAATGTTCTGACGCACCCTGGCTGTATCAATTCTACTTTTATATGTACGATTTAAATAGAAAAGAGATTTAAATAGAAAAGATTTAAAGAGAATTAATAATTGAATAAATACACGCCAGTATTATAAATGTTATATTTCGAGACAAATACATCAAGAATAAAATTTTCGATCATCACAGAAAAAAGATGAAAAATATGTTGAATAATAACTGTATACCAATCATATTGTTTGCATTGTCGTAAAAGCCATTATATTATTTTACTTACTCGTGTTACGAGAATTTCGCCAAAGCCACAATAAAGACCCATGTGCAACAATATATTATATATAAAGTCGCGGCAATGAACCAACCCAACCGCATAAATGATAATTGGCCTCCTTTTATAACAATCTAGATTATCACAAATACAAGTGTATAAACTTTTTTTAAATTGTTACGTCCTGGAAGAGGACGAACGCAACAAAATTGTTTACTTGCGCACTGGCGAATCCTAAACGTACTGGTAGGTCTGCAGATCAGATCAAGGTCCGGAGAGGCTTATTTACTCCGATCACAGAACGTACGTTAGGTGGTCCTTTATTTAGGTCAAAGAACTTAATCTCTTTACCTGGGATAGGACCATATGAGTGTGTTGAGAGGGGAATTTATATTTAGGTAATTGAAAGGAGATGAATAAATAGTTGTAACGACTTGATTAAATTTAAGGCATTTTGAATAAAACAGTTTATTAATAACATAATTTGGTTCTTGAATGGATTAATAATAGTGGTAAATTGATAAGAAAAGTCATTGTAAAAGATACAACATTTAAAAGATGAAAGGGTTAGCTAAAGTTAAACAATGAAATATGTGAGTTAACATTAAACAAATTTTTAAGATCAGCATTACTGGAGTAACGCAAATACAAGATGAAGATTAAAGTGAGATTAAGTAAAAGGTAATTCGTGTAACTTAATTTAATACAATCGGATATAACGCAACAAGAATGTTTAACATATCGGTATAGCGAGGAAAACATCGTTATATAATACAATGAAAACAATAATCACGCAGTGCTGGTGTGTGTTTTGAGGGATGAAGTGGGATTGGAAATTGGATTGAAATGATTAAAAGTCATGTTTAAATATGAAATGGAAACTTACGATTTAGATGAATCAATAGACTGACGAGGACGAATGAAGACGAAGACGAAGGCTGGATTAGACTGTGGTTGTGGACTGCTGAAGACTGAAGTAAGAACTGACATTAAGAACTGCAACTGTGACTGCGACTGTAACTCTAATTGTAACTATAACTTGAACTGGACTCGACTGTACTATATTGAACTTGAACTGGTCTGGACTGAACTAAACTAGACTGAACTGTAATTGTAACTGTGACTGTCACTGACAGACTGACTGACTGACTGACTGACTGCAAGAAAAACTACTATTGTAACTGCGATCGCGGCAAAAAGGGTAAGGCTTATATAGAAAGGATTTCAGGGGGTGATGGATGACGTCTACCAATGAGAGGAGGTTGCATGGAAGACGGTTACTCCGGAAAATTCCTAGTATTAATATAAACAATTCTAAGAACCTAATCGCATAGGAGGGCCCTTGTTCTACCGACTGTATAAGAGGGTGGATAGATCGCAGCCCCATCAGGGGCCTCATGACATATGTGGGCGGCGTGTACTTGTATCTTTTCATAAACCGTTTGATCAAATTTGTTAGTTTTATAATCATAAGAGGAGGAATCCGTTGCTATTTAGGTACCCAGTATGGACACATACGTGCCTAACGTAGAGGTGGCAAGATATCTTAGTTATATAAAAAACGAATCTATCGTCCCCGGGGTACCCAGGATGTAAATAAACTACATACCTTACATGAAGGCGGAATGAATGAAAAACACCTGGGGAACCATACGGTACGTTTAACGGCGGACAATGTACTCTTATCTTTGTTACAGTAGCGCTAGCCCGAAATCCGTCTGTTTCCCAATCATATAATTAAAAAGAGAGATTCATAGTTTTCGGTACACCCAGGATGTAACAAAATTTTATATAATATCTTAAACTCATCGTGTTATATTAGAAAAGTGCTGTGCGCATAGAAAATTTACAAAATAAAATTATTAAGTAGTAATGTGTAACAAGAAATACATTTACATTTGTAACAAGAAACAATTTTACAGTTTTGTTCACATATGAACGTATCGAATAATCAAGAAATATTTGGGTAAGAGCCTCGTTAATCAATTACACCGGCACACAAAAAAAACAAAGTGGTCTGTACTTTTGACCAAACCCACCTACTATATGTATTTTGGCCCGCTGAAACCGAATCTGGAGGTCGTTTATCCCGTCTACCTCTTGGTTTTGAGTAAATCGCAAAAAATAGCGAAAAATCGCATTAGTAAGTGCGACAAAATTAGGAAAAATTTTTTTGACTTTCAACAAGTAAATTTCTTATGTAGTTTGATGTGCTTCAGCAAAATTTGAAATTTATTGAGCTTTATCATCCATAGTATTGCCGAAAATCGCGAAAAATAGCTCAAAAAGTAAAAAAAAACGATTAAAATTGCAACAAATCGCGTTTATGAGCGTAAAGCAATTCGGGAAAAATGTTTCTGACCTTAATGAGGTATATTTATTATGTATTTTGATGCCCTAAACCTGTTTTTTAACTTTGTTGAGCTCTGTTACTCACAGGTTTTAGCGAAAATCGCAAAAAACCGCGTTAACGAGCGTAAAAATCGTTGTTTTCTTATGTTTTTTTTTCTCTTGTAACGAACTCTTTTATCTTCGAATGATCTATGCAGCGGGTTTTTTTTCCTCTTCACTCCGGTTTGAATCATTTCCCTTTTTAACGTCCAACAGAAATCTGCCATCATATTAATATCCCACCTTCCTTGGTACCGCTGCTCCATTTCACTTATGTCTTGATGGAATCGTTCTTCTTGTTCTTCGCTGTAATCTCCGAGATTTTGAGGAAAGTAGTCAAGATGCGAGTGTAAGAAGGGCAACAGATCCGTCTGGCCAAGTCCCTGGGTTAACGGCATTTTTGCCGTCATGGTAAGCACAAATCAGTGTTTTACGATGCAGGGTATCGGAAGCCCAGTATCGTCGGCTGGTCAGGGTAAGCAAGCGGGCCCGCAGGCGTCGTCATCAAGCGACCGCAGCTCTACATTGGTGGGTGACTTGGCCTCTGTAGAGTATAATGCTACAAGACGTAACTCACATTTATGTAATAAATGTCACGATTCATTTTGTTTTATTTGTGGTAAATTTGAAACTTCTAAAAACCGAAGATCTTTATCTTCTAAAGTAAAATCTTTTTACACTCTGTGTTTTGATTTAGAAATTACTGACCAGAATCATAACTGGATGCCACGTACAATTTGTGGTTCGTGTTATACGATGCTAATGCGATGGGAAAAGAGTAAAAAAACCAGAGCAGCTGAGATTTACGAAGCCAATGATATGGTCTGCACCTTCATGTCCAGAAGACTGCTATTTTTGTATGACAGACATCCAAGGTTTTAGATCGAATAGAAAAGCTAACATTTCCTATGCAAACGTTTCTTCAGTCGTAAGACCAGAAATAGTAAAAGTTGTGGAAGAAACAATAGACGAAAGAGTTGAACCTATGAATGTGGATCTTAGCGAAGCGGAAGAAATGGTAGTGGATGAATTTTCCAAATAAGACGTAAGTGATGACGAGGACGAGAAGTATCTACCAACAGGTGAGAGAAATACTCCTCAAACATTCAACCAAGAAGAGTTGAATGATCTTATACGAAATTTGGGACTACCCAAGGATGGAGCTGAATATTTAGCAGCAGCATTGAAGAATAAAAATTTGTTGGAGAAAGGAACGAAGGCATATGTTTATCGTGATAGAAAAAAAGAGTTTCGGAAATTTTTTACCAAAGATGAAGAGAATTCGTTAGTTTACTGTTCAAATGTTAAAGGGTTGGTTGATGAATTAAAACCTAATATTTATAAAGATGAAGAGTGGAGGCTTTTCATGGATTCATCAAAACGAAGTCTCAAAGCTGTTTTGCTCCACAACGGAAATACATATGCACCTATTCCAATAGCACACTCAACAAAACTCAAAGAGAGCTACGAGAATTTACAAATAGTACTGAAGAAAATAAAATACTCGGAACATCAATGAAAGATTTGCAGTGATCTAAAAATTGCAACCCTGATTCTAGGTCAACAATCGGGTTTCACGAAAAACCCCTGCTTTTTATGTTTGTGGGATAGTAGAGATAGGATAAATCACTATGTTAAGAAAGATTGGCCAAAAAAAACCGAGTTCCATCCAGGATCAAAGAACATCATACGCGAACCATTGATTGATCCCTCCAAAATTTTGCTACCGCCTCTTCATATCAAACTCGGACTGATCAAACAATATGTCAAAGCTCTAGATAAAAATGGTAACTGTTTTGGGTATTTAGGACTGAAGTTTCCCGCTATAAGTGATTCAAAATTGAAAGAAGGTATTTTCAATAGTCCCCAAATTCGTACGCTTTTTCAAGATAAAAACTTTATTAAGCAAATGAATGACAAGGAGAAAGCAGCATGGCTAAGTTTCAAAAGTGTCTCTCAGAATTTTTTGGGAAATCAAAAAAGTGCCGATTAACGAAATTTGGTTGAAGATTTGTTGAAGAATTTCAAAAAGTTAGGTTGCTTGATGAGTCTAAAAGTGCACTTCCTACACTCGCATCTTGACTACTTTTCTTAAAATCTCGGAGACTACAGCGAAAAACAAGGAGAACAATTCCATCAAGACATAAGTGAAATGGAGCAGCGGTACCAAGGAAGGTGGGATATTAATATTGATTAGATATTGATTGATTGAGACCGGATTGAAGAGGAAAAGAAATCAGCTACATAGATCATTAAAAGATAAAAGAGTTCGTTACAAGAGAAAAAAAGCATAAGAAAATAACGATTTTTACGCTCGTTAACGCGGTTTTTTACGATTTTCGCTAAAACCTGTGGGTAACAGAGCTCAACAAAGTTGAAAAACGGGTTCAGGGCATCAAAATACATAATAAATATACCTCATTAAGGTCAGAAACTTTTTTTCCGAATTGCTTTACGCTTATAAACGCAATTTGTTGCAATTTTAATCGTTTTTTTTTTTACTTTTTGAGCTATTTTTCGCGATTTTCGGCAATACTATGGATGATAAAGCTCAATAAACTTCAAATTTGGGTGAAGCATATCAAACTACATAAGAAATTTACTTGTTGAAAGTCAAAAAAATTTTTTCCTAATTTTGTCGCACTTACTAATGCGATTTTTCGCTATTTTTTGCGATTTACTCAAAACTAAGAGGTAGACGGGCTAAACGACCACCAGATTCAGTTTCAGCGGGCCAAAATACATATAGATAGGTGGGTTTGGTCAAAAGAACAGACCACTTTGTATTTTTGTTGTGCCGGTGTTATTATTAAATTTATTTTTCGAGCAAATATTTTTAGCTTACATTAACTATAAGAAATCCTTGTAGACAGAATTCTATGCCAAAGTACATCATCAGACCAAGTAGCATTAAATTGAAAGTATCGTCGATGATTTGAATAGATCTGCATCTCAATAGTAACTGGCCGTGAGAAGATGATAGAAATTTGTATCATTGTATCATATCATATCGTATTTAGATATATACAATTATTCCAATAATTTCCGCTTGGAAATTATTTAGTTCCATTTAGACCATCTTGGCGTTAGGGGAGACCGGACCATTTTCGCGGTAACTTTTCTAAGTTTCGGTGTAAAAATTTTTCAAAAGACTAATTTTTTTGATTGATTAAATAACTGCGATAGTGAAGACATTCAACTATATTTTTATGCAAGGAAATATTCTGAAATCAATATAGTTTTGTTTAAACTTTTCGATACGACACTGTTTTTGTTGTATGGAGAGTCGAATCACGAGTACACAGACATTGTACGGGATACAAAAACACAGAGAAAACAATACTCCGTGACCAAGGAGATAACAGGCTATGCTCTGCTCAGTAGCGATACAGTTCAAAACGACAAAAGAATGAACCAATAGAGAAAAGGAGATTTTTCGTCCATTTTCACTTTAAACGAATAGTGTCTTTAAACTCGAGTGTTATTTTATCCAAATATCTTTTTATTTACAAATGGCATGCAATATTTCTCACGAATATTATATGACCGCGGCGACTACTTCGGAGCCTTAATGCAGAATTTTTATGGGCGACTATAGATGTCATTAGTATACAACGAGCGTTCAGCGCTGGATAACTATAGTCTTCGTTAGTACATAGCAAGCGTTCAGCGCTGGATGATCATAGTCTTCGTTGGTACACGGCGAGAGTTCATCGTTGGTCCACTATAGTCGTCGTTACTACACGGCTAGCGTTTACCATTGGACTATAGTCGTTGTTAGTACGCAGTGTAGGTAATTCCAGAATACTGGATTGATATTTCAAAGAATAAATATTTAGAACACGATGTACAAAATATGTGATGTTACTATTAACTCGCAATATAGTTTGGCTCGATTAGCTGAATGGTGTGGCTATGCGTTCTGAAACGGTAGTAATTATTCCTTTACTCCTTTTAAACGAGTCACGAATTCAAAAAGAATGATGCCTTCGATCATTTCTCCATTCAAGTTCGATTATTTCAAGCAGTCCTTTGCTTGTAATATTCGGCACACTGTTCGTTAGATAGTCCGATATCTCTCGCCTTTTATTTCATACTGACTTGATTTCTTATATTTACAAACAAGATAGCTAGCTATTCAGCGGGTGTATATAAAGTTACATTAAAGATCAAAGACTACAAATGGCTATAGGAGCCTACAATAGCAAGCGTCCAGGGTTGGACAACTATAGTCGTCGTCCGTATCGAAAGAGATAATCATCAAATATCTAATAATCAAAAAACGAACATAGAGCATCTGTACGAACATATCCTGATACTGTGGTACATTCGAAAGTAGCCCAGGGCGAGTTAGCGTTATTATTGTACACCGATCAATTTTATATATTAGGTCTATTATGCATAATTCCGTAGCGATATTCCGACAGATGTTGCTTTTAGTTGTTTTCTCGCTCTCACATGTGTCAAACATATGAAGTGTCGTACATTAAATGAAATCTGAAATTTATGCCGACATTTAAAAAAAAAACATTCATCGAGATCCGTGACGTATACAAAGTTTAATTATATTTTGATCATGGAAGTAAAAAAAGTATATTTTTGGTGCATTTTGCTTTTTTATTTTCGAAAGGGCAAAAACACGTCGTCATCTTACAAAAAGATATGCGCCGTGTATGGCGAGAATGCCGTAAGCGAAAATGTGTGTCGGAAGTGGTTTGCGAAATTTCGTTGTGGAGATTTTGATCTCCATGATGCTTCTTGCTCTGGTCGGTCATTCACTACTCGTGATGTCGATCAAATCAAGGTTTTAATCCACTTTGACCAGCATTTTACAGTTACAGAGATCGGACATAACCTCAACATTGACAAATCAATTGTTTCAAGACATTTATGGAAGCTTGGGATAGTAAACAAGCTTGATGTGTGGGTGCCGCACGAACTGAGCGAAAAGAACGTAATGGACGAATTGCAGCTTGCGAATTTCGCTGCTCACACCATCAAAACGAACCATTTTTTAAGCGGATGATTATTGGCGATGAAAAGTGGATTGTCTATAACAATATTAGACGAAAAAAATAATGGTCTAAGCGCGGGGAGGCTGCTCAGATGGTCGCAAAGGCTGGATTACACTCGAAGAAGGTCATGCTTAGTATCTAGTGGGATTAGAAAGGAATCGTGTATTATGAGCTGCTGCTACCCAACAAAACGATTGATTAGATTAAGTACTGCTCACAACTGGCTAAATTAAAGCAAGCAATCAACCAGAAGCGGCCCAAATTGGCGAACAGAAAGAGCGTTGTGTTCTATTGTGCTAGACCACACGTTTCTCTAATGACCCAGCAAAATTTATTGAGGTTTGGGTGGGATGTTTTGGTGTACCCATCGTATAGTCCGGACATTGTGCAACTTCAGGCTATCTCTCGTTCCGGGCGCTGCAGAACAATTTGAATAACAATATTTATACTTTCAGTTCATTTGACGTCCTCAAAAACCACTTGGATGACTTCTTTGCTTGAAAATCTCAGGACTTTTATGTAAGAGGAATAATGAAGTTCGTGGAGATATGACAGAAAGTCATTGAAAATAATGGAACATATTTGATGAAAGTTGATTAAAATCGCTTCTTTTGCNAAGACAAATCTAACGACGTATAACATAATGACTTTTCCATGATTTTGAATGCGAGAAATTCATAAAAATTGAGCAATTAATGCAAATATTGAAATAACAATGACAAGACAATTAATTCATTATTCCTTATTCATTATTCTTTATTCATCATTCCTTCAGGAACATTTATTTTATCAAGTATTCAAAGTGATATCAATTAACCTCAACACATTTCAGTATACTCTGGAAGATTTTATAAAGGATATATTATTCTCTAGTCCTGCTAGTGATTCCAGAAATGTTTTAGAACTTTAAATAAACACGTTTCTCAATATCAACATACAAATTCTGCTCCTTTCGTTTGATAGAATCAGAACACTGACTTTGACGTGATTTATTCGAATTAGTAATTCTGAAAGATGATTAGTTATTTCTGAGACACAATGGTATTGTACAGTGATACAAAAAAGATATAAATTATTTTAATTTATGGTAAAGCTGGAAGGAACTCAGTACAAGCCTTTTCATTGTACGCAGAAAAATACTCTGACAAAAAGCATCCTTTTCGATAAAGTTTTGACCTCAAAATTCAATTGTTTTGTACAACGGGGAGTATTAAGTGACTGTAAAGTAAACGATTAAAGCTTATTACTGGAGAAGATGCTGAAACTTTGGGCTACAATCAATACGATTTATCCTACTACAAATTGTTGAAAAATTGCATACCTTCGAACATTTCCAAATCAAATTACACTGCATACTGCAACGTCATAAATTTCATCCCTTCCACATTTCCTTACATCAGAAGCTTTATAGTAACGACTTTGAGAATCATGTTGCTGCACATGGCCACTGCAGCAAATATAAAATAATAGAAATTTTGTTTAGGATCTTCTCTTTACTGACGTTCTCTTTACTGACGAAGATACCTTTACCAACTATAGACAAGTGAATATATAGTGTCACATTTTAACATATACTCCCAAATATTTTGAAAATGGTGCATCAATGGAAAAGATGTTTTTGACAAAAGTTGTACGGCTCGGAAAGAGACATTTGCTATTGACCTAGAATTTGATCTTGGAATTACATTTAGAGGTCATTTCAAGGTCAACTCATATTTTATAAATGGAAACCCCTATGTTACGTCCTGGGTATCTCGGAAACAACGAACTCCTTTTTCTTATCTATATTTGGGAAGCAGACGGACTTCGGGCAACAGTTATTGTAAAAAAGATAAGATTACGATGGCTCACCGTTAAACGCGCGTTTCCCAACGATCTTATCTTATCTGCTTTCACGTAAGGTACATAATTTTATTACATCCTAAGTATCCCGGGAAAAACGAATTCCATTTTTTTTTATAATTAAGATGATCTTGCCGCCTCCACGTAAGGCACGTAGTTGTTACATCCTAGGTACCTTGAGAACAAATTTCTTCTTTATGATCGTGAAACAAACGGATTTGGGCAAGCGCTTTGTAAAAAAATACAATTACACGCCGCCAAATGCGTCATGAGCTTCCCAACGCGTCTGCGATCTTATCCGCCATCATACATAGTCGGTCGGACTTAGGCCCTTTGATGGGATAAGGTTCTTAGGATCGTTTATGACATCCAGATAATATTAGGAATTTTCTAGAGTATCCGTTTTTCAATCCTCTATATCCGTTTTATACTCCTCTAATTGGCGATCGTCATCCGCCACACCCAAAAATCTTCACTATATAAGCCTCACTCTCTTGCCGCGAACACTCTTTGCCCGTTTGACTACTGTCACGTATTATCGTTTTCAACATCTTTTGCTTTCGTGCCATTACGGCTTCCGCCACGACTTCGGTTTTGTTGTTAAGATCGGGATCTCTCCAGTGCCACCTGTTTTGTGAAACTTGCTGTGCGAAACTCGGGATTTCTTATAAGATATTCATTTCGATATTCCGATAATTAGTCCGAGTATCAGAATTGCTCGATTTAACCGTTGTGAGTGCAACCTACCATCTGGACGACCCGACAACCCGAGTCACGAGACGATAGCCAGACCCTAGAGATCCGAAAAGGTTTACATACCGAAAATCAGCGAGTAAGTACTCAGCACTATTTATATTCGTCTCAATTAGCTCCAATCTATTTGTTTATTAATATCCCTCCCCCCCCCCCC
>NW_014554959.1:0-3641 GCF_001313825.1 Dinoponera quadriceps | reverse complement strand
CCCCGTATCATAGTGAACACCCTACGTGGAGAGGACAGGCTTGAAGCCCTCGCGTTAGCGCACAGAGACCTGCTCGAGGCTAGCGACGACACGCTAGCTGCACAGCTTAGGGCCTTTTCCGACCATCTATCCCCAGAGAGAAATACTCAACCACCAAGCCCTTCAGACGGGAATACCTCGCTCATTTCTATTCGCCCGGCCCCAAGTATCAACCACCAAGCCCCTCTGGCGAAATACTATCCTCTCGCGATTATTCTCCCCCACCGTCATACTGGACTTCACCTCCCGCTTCCTCACCGCGGTACCTTAACTCACGTTTGCGTTTCCCAACATCTGACTCACGAACCCCAGATCCATCTTTATCTCCATCCGATTCCTCTACTTCCCTTTCTGAACCACCTACCCCTAACTCTTTACCCTCCCCTTAAGACACTCTCGTTAAACTATCTACTTGTCACACATACACCGTCACACAGACACAGGATTAATTTTGTAACCTCGCCGTATGTTATCTTGTATTGTAATTTCACCGCTTATTTAATATTGTAATTTCGTCCTTTTGTCAAATAATAAATGTCGAAATTGTCAGTTTAATTTTTTACTTTATTTAATATTCGTACCATCGCGCATTCACTACCCTTTCCCCAATTATTCCGCTTGCGATCCCATCCCAGGTAAAGGGTTACAGTACCTTGACTTAAAATAGGACCACCCTGCGTACGCTCGCGTCAGTGTAAAGTGACCCTTCTGGTCTCTGACCTGTACCGCCGACATACAGGTACGTTTGGAACTCGCGTTTGCGAGTGCGGTCGTTGCGTTCTCTTCCAAGACATAACACCTATTTTTCATTACATATTCTTGTAACTGAAATCAAGATGTTTTCAAAACACTATAATAATACATTTTACAGTTCACGGTAATATAATATACTTTTATATTAAGTACTTTTCGAGTTATAAAACTTGCAAGTTACAATACCGCTGGGATTAGTATTACACAAAATGTGCCACATAGAGATTAACCAGTCGGATTTATATCTCTTGTATATGTATTTATTATGTGTATTATAACCGTAATATTTATTGACTCCAAATCTTCTCTCTCTCTCTCTCTCTCTCTCTCTCTCTCTCTCTCTCTCTCTCTTTCTGTGTGTGCGTGCGTGCGTGCGTGCGTGCATGTGTGTTACAACAGAGATAAGGACACCATGGTTCGTCACTCCCATATTATTTATTGCCTACAAACTCTCTCTGTTGTGTATGTATGTATGAGTATGTAGAGAACGTATCTATACGTATATGTATGAGTATGTAAAGAACGTATCTATACGGCTCATCAATTCCGCGACATTTAACTCCAAACCTTTCTCCGTATTCGCGCGTGCAGTGTGCTTCAGGTTCACGTCAATGGGAGTGACGAACTATGGGGTCCTAATCTCTGACACAAGCGGTGCTGTAATATGCAAATTTTATAACTCGATAAATACTAACTAAAAAAATATATTGTTATAGTGTTTTGAAAACATCTGGACTTCAGCTACATGAATATTTAATCTAAAATAAGGGTTTCCATTTTAAAAACACGTATTGATTTTGAAATGACCTCTAAATGTGATTCCAAGGTTAAGTTCAAGGTCACTAACAAATGTCTTCTTCCAAGCCGTATAACTTTTGTTTAAAACATTTTTTTTATGCATTGTTTTCAAAATATTTGGGTATGTAAGTTAAAATGGGACACCCTGTATAATATAATATGTTGGTACACTGAAAACCCGAAATCGCTTCGACAAGTCGAACATTAATATTCATGGAACGTAAATGTGCGTTGTGGGATCCTTGGTGATAGCAAGTTGTTGGGCCACTTTTTATTGATGGCAATTTGGATGACAACAAATACACTAATTTTTAACTAACGAGTTACCTGATTTACAGAAAATGTTTTCTTATCACAAAGGAATCGAATATTTTTTCAACATGACGGTTGTCCGATACACAATGCATTAATAGTCCGCAAAGTAGATTAAAAATTTTCTCTACGTTGCACCGGTCATGGTGCAGATATTCGATGGCCTGCATGTTCGCTAGATCTATATTTTACTCTTCTAGATTTTTTCCTTAGAGTGTGGTAAAATAAAAAAATTTACAACGACATTCCTACAATACCGAAATATATGAGGGAACGGTTTAAAATCCCACGTGATAATATCAGTGAAAAAGTCATAAGGAAGGCCAAGGAATCATTCATTACTCGTTTACAGAAATGTATAGAAATAAATAGACATCACTTTGAATATTTGATAAAATAAATTTTCCTCTATTCTGTCATTGTTTCACTATTTGTATCAATTATTCAACTTTCGTGAATATCTCGTATTCAAGTTCATATGATAATAGTGTTATATGTTGTTGGCTTTGTCTTGACCTCGGCCTATAATGTAATGATGATAAAAATATGTCGTTCCATTTGAAAATCTTCAATGACTTTGAATCTCGACAAATATAACCTTGAAAACAATTTTTTATCTCTCATAATATTTGCCACTACGAACTAACCAATATATTCTGACATTTTTTTTGTCAGAAATAAATAACAAGTGAGATATTTCAAATGCTCGAGTTAGGTGAAACACAATATATACAGGATGTCCCCAAAAAGGTCGGGACACTTAAAAATCTTTAAAAATATAAGTTTTACGGAAAAACATTTTACATAAAAGTTATAGGGCTTAAAACGGTCTATTTACTGATCTTATTATTTTGACATTTTGTAGCGTCCCAAGGTCGGGGCAAGGTCACTTTAAATTTTTTAAAAAGAGCCTCTTTTTTTTGCATATTCTTGTTGATTTACTTGTATGGTTAAATGTGTAGCCAACTCACGAAAATCGTCAATTCAGTCAACTAAAACAAGATCGATCGTGGATTCAGCCAACTAAGGCAAAATCGGTATTAAACCAACTAAGGAAAAATCAGTCGTGGATCAAGCCAATTGAGGCAGGATCCACTTATTATAAAAGAGTCGATAACTTTGAAACGGCTATCGCGAAAGGTGTAAAATTATACTGTTTCAAAAAGCTCTTGAGGTAAACTATAAAAATATGGAAAAAATAGGGGACTCCGTTTAAAAAATTTTAAGTGACCTTGCCCCGATCTTGGGACGCTACACACGGTCAAACTGATCAGATCAGTAAATAAACCGTTTTAAACCCTTCAACTTTTATGTGAAACACTTTTCTGTAAACTTATATTTTTGGAGGTTTTTAAAGGTCCCAAATTTTTGGGATACCCTGTATATATATATTTAGCGAATGCCGCTATTAAGAAAAAGTTAGTGAGCGGAAGCAATGCTGGGGTGTGCGCAAATAAATGCGAAGTCTTTATAACTGCTCACACGAAACGCTGTACGAGGGCGGTTCAATAAGTACCCGTGATAGAAATGAAGACACCATTTTTTCAAAAATTTTTTTTTTATTTTTCAACATAGTCCCCTTTTAGAAAGATACACTTTTCCCAACGTTCCTGCCATTTTTTTAACCCCTCCAAAAAATAGGATTTGTCGAACTCTCCAAAATACGCCTCTGTCTCGGCGATGACTTCCTCGTTTGAGCTAAATTTTTTTCCCGCGAGCCATTTCTTCATGTTAGGGAA